>NW_007726950.1:354469-414836 GCF_000696425.1 Galeopterus variegatus | reverse complement strand
CTTGTTGTAACAACTTCAAAAAAAGTATAGTTGTTATATCTTCTTCCCCACCCCACACCCCCCGGTTTTTTTTTTTTTGTGTGGGTGTATGTGGGGGGATTATTTTGTTTGTTTTTTAGCTCCCTCCGATGAGTGAGAACATGTGGTATTTCTTTTTCTCTGTCTGACTCGTTTCACTCAATATTATTCTCTCAAGGTCCATCCATGTTGTTGCAAATGGCAGTATTTCATTCGTTTTTATAGCTGAGTAGTATTCCATTGTGTAGATATACCACATTTTCCATATCCACTCATCCGATGATGGACATTTGGGTTGATTCCAGCTCTTGGCTATTGTGAAGAGTGCTGTCTCGATGCATTTTTCTACCATGCAAAAACTTGACAGCCTGTCAGCCAATTTTTCAGCACCACGGACAGCTCCAGGCCACTTCAACAATTTGGCTATCTGCTACTACTATCATTTCTATGCCAGGCTCTCCAAAGACCTTGAAACCTCACCCCACCCCCACGTTGGATAACCAAAGACTATCTGATTGCCTCGACCCCATAATGGCTCTTGGACTTAAAGAAATTCTGAGTCATTGATGTGATCCTCTTCCCAATGTGGGCAGAGAAGTGGGCCTCCTGCATTCTAGTCATTAGACTTGAAAACACGATCATATCATTGATAAATCTTGAGGCTCAGCAGGGAGAGAAAGATTTCCATATCCTTGCTGAGTGCATGTAGTTGGGATACTAGAGTCAGGAGACAAAGAAGTACGGGTCTGTGCCCAACTTCCTCTTTATAGTAACTTTCTCCTCCAGGGATGGAAGTTTAAATGTCAATATAAGCAAAGAACATTAAGCATGTCCTTAAATTCTCTCCATGCCACACTTTTTTCATATTTAGTTTAAAGGTGTCTTAGCTACATTAATGCTTCCCTGGCATAGAAATTTATAAGGACAAATACATTTTGTTTAAGAGTCTTCCACAAAAAAAGGTGGGGATTCCTGAACAAATACCATATAAGTAGGTTACAAATATTTATTTAACTTAAATCACAGAAATTTTCTCTTTCCCTGACTCTACCTTTTCATCTCACTTTGTTTATCCAGTAGTTCTTTTTTTATGAAAAATTTTAAACATGCACAAAAGTGAAGGGAATAGTGTAATGAACTTCCACATACCCATCACTCAGGCTCACCAGTTACCGTGATTTGTCACATCAGCTTTACCCTTCCTACTTTTTCTTTTTCTTTCTTAACTTCTTTTTGGTTGCTGGAAGATACAAAATCAATTCCTAAACTTCATGTCATTTTACCCCAAACATATTTAGTGTGATCCTCTTTTTTAAATAAACAATGTTCTTTCAAAAATCACACCATCATTATTACACTTAAAAATGATTTTTTTGTATCATTAAATATCCACTCCATAGAAAACTTCCCTAATACTGTGTATGAAGTAGACAGGATATATGTAAGTTTCCTCAGTACTGTATATTGAGGAGATTTGTGAGAAATACACCATAGTGAAGAAATACTGTGTACTGATGTAATTTGAAGTACACAGGAGTCCCAGTCTTACTGAAGATAACACTAAATAGTGGTTACAGGGGCTGTTAGCCTGATCTCCCCATTATAAGGTTCCCTTATAACTCTTCATCTAATGGCTTCATCCAGGAATGATCAATTACAGTTACAAATAGTGTTTTTCTAATTGTGTCATTTCTTATCCACTTACTAGCTGGAATTTTTCTGTAAAATATAGTGCCCCTCAGGCTATTTGATTACCATGAAATATAGTTCATAGAGGAAAATCAAGATAAATGATTAATTCTTCTCCTTAATTCCAATTACCCAGATAGCTTTCACAATACTGAACAAATTATAACCAGAGTGTTTATTTTCTAATTCATCCTACTCTTCTTGCTTCCCCTGGTTAAATTAAAACTCTGGTGAGATAAAAAAAAAATTTACTACAAAATGAATTTATATGTTTTTTAAACAATGTAAATTCATAGACATATAAAGGACCTCAGAAACCACCTGTTTTAACTCCCACATTGTACAAGTGAGGAAACTGAGGCATGGAGATATTATAATGTGTTCAGTTTGTTTGATATGCCACGACCGGAACCCAGGTCTGCCAAGTCCCAAACTGTCTCCCTGGGTGGCTTCTTAGATGATAGACATGTAACAGTGTTTGTCGGATGATAATAGCTAGATTCTTGTACCCTTCCATAGCTGGTGCTCTGTGATGGTTCCATATCTCATTTCAAACCATCTGTTGAGCTTGATGAGTAAATGTGAGTTAGCCAGATGAACCCTTAACTTGCCAAAGGTTATTTTCAAGGAAAGAGTTGCTGGGTGAAGTGAAGTGTATCTTTCTACCTGAGAAGAATTTTCAATGGCTTGCATTGGAATACAGAACTGACTGTTCATTTCAGAAAGCAAAAATAATTTATCAATTCTATGTTTATTGAATGCCAAGTCCATGTGCCTATGATAGAATTAAGACACAGTTCCCATTGCCTAAAATCTAATTGGAGAAGTCAGACATACACAGAAAAATAGTCATATAAGACTTAGGGCACAGCCGTGACCTCAACAGCAAAGATTTCCCAAGATATCTGTGAGCATGGCCAGGAGAATGGACAGACAAGGAAAACTGTGGGCATGCAGATGTCAAAGGACCTCATGGAGGAGGTGTGACCTAAGTTTGTCCAGAGCATCGGCAGGCATTTAGGGCAGAGAAATATCTTGGTGCCATAATGAGAGGAGGAGACACCAAAGAGATGCGTAAAAACTCCATCTCACTGGGATAGGGGTTCTGAATAAGGGCTCTTTCTTATTGAGATGAGAGAAAAGGTGGTTGGAGTCAGGTGAAGAAGGCCCAAAATATGTAAACACAGAGTTGGGCTCTTTTATGGCATCAGAGGTGGAAAGCCACTGGGACATCACAGGCAATAGATGGCATAACGCATCCAGCTGCCAGTTCCACTCCCATTCAGAGTCTGCCACCTCTTGCCTGGAAAGATTGGGGCCCCACACTGGTTCAAAGTTTCTAAGCCTTTTTCTTAAAGTAAACTTTGGAAGATTTGGGATAAAATAATCAATTCTACTAGAACAAGCCATTGCTTCCTGGCGGGGTTTTAAATCTTTCTCCCCTCCACTCCTGAAACTCCACACCAGTGTGTTCTTCCTCGTTATTCCCTGTTCAGCCATAGTGCACATGCATGCATTCAGTAAACATTTATTGAATAATATGCCAAGCACTGGTCTAGGCACTGGCATACGGTGGTGGATACATAAGGCAAGACTGCTGCTCTTAGGGGCTCACAACCTAGTGGAAGAAGACAGATAGTACAATATAAGAGGAAATAAAAACAAGATTATTTCAGATTGTGAAGTAGGTATATGGTGATAGATGGCAAGTAATTGGGGATGAGGAAGCTTCTGCAAGTAGGGTGGTTAACAAGGCTTTCCCTAAGACAGGACATTTAATCTGACATCTCAATGGCGAGACAGCGTTGGCATTCAGAGCCTGGGGAGTATTGTTCCAGACAGAACAGTAAATGCAAAGTTTCAAAGGCAAGACAGGGTTTCATATGTCAAGGTATTTTTAAAAGGCCAGCGTAAATGGAATATAGAAAGTGAAGTTGTGAGCAGTATGAAATGAAGCCAGAGAAATGGAAGAGGAGCGTGTCAGTCCTTACAGTCCTTTGCCAGCAGTTTGCATTTTATTCTGAAAGTGATGGGAAGTTGTTGGAGGGTTTTATATGGAGAAGTGACTTGTGATTTTACAAGATAACTATGATGCATGGAGAAGGATATTAATTATAGCACTGTGTATAGGAGTAGAAATCTGGAGAACAACTAATTATCCATCAACTGGGACAAGGTACGTAATTTGTGGTGTGTGCATACAGTGGAATGTCCAGCAACTGTGAAGAAGAATGAAGCAGGTATTTATACTCTCTTATGGGTTGTCTGTGAGTGAAAAGCTAGGATGTCAAACAGTGTGGAGTGTTGGTTATCTTTGTGTAAAAAACTAAAGTAGAACCCTAAACGAAAAGACTTTGTAAGGAAATGGATTCTCTAATGGTCAGTTTCAGATGGTTCCCTATTAGTCCTCAGGGTCAGATAGGGTGTCCACCATCCCACTAGTGCTGGCCACACAGTTAACCAGGAGCTTTAACATCTACCCCCTGTGATCTGGGTGACTGGAAGTGTGTGTCCCTCTTTGTGCTCATAAGACCTTGAGATCAGAGGCAGGAACTATCCTCAGTTGTTGCTTTGGGGAGTGTCTGATCCTAGAGAAATGCTGTTTGGTGGGGACAGTGAGATTGCCCCCATGACCCCAGGTGGTATGAGAGCAGGAGGGGTGGGAGCAGATCACACCCGTGCCTTCCTTGTGGGGTTGCCTTGTGGACATGTGACCAGTGAGTGTCATCACCACAACCTGCCAGACCACTGGATTTCCCATATCTTGGGCTCTGTGGTTTTAAAAGTTCTCAATAACTTTGAAGAGTGGAGAGTAACTGAACCAGTGCGTGGTAAAAATAACATGCACCTGTCCCAGCAAATGAACATCATGTTTGATAGCTATGCTGTGGTGGGAGCATTTCTGAGAGAAGCCCTGCCAATTACAACAGAAGCAGCTGTATGTTCCATACTAGGCTAAGACTTGTCAGATTTAGCAACATATCCTAAGGAAGTAGCAGCTTCTGATTCCTTCTATGATTGTTGAATAGTTCAGCCAAAGTCCCCAAAGTTATAACATATTCATTCATTCAGCACTCATTGAGCAACTGCTACCTGCCAGTCACAATGCTAGGCATTAGGGAAACCAAAACAAATAAGACTCAGTCCCTGCCCTCAAGAGCTCATAGTCTGGGGGGTGAAACACATGTAAACAATGACAATCCAAGGTGGTCAGGGTGTGGCCAAGGCAGGTGCAGGAAGCTCTAGGAGCATGGAGGAGGACACCTGATACATGCCTAGCAGGCAATCAGGGGACATTAGAGAAGGCTTGCTGGAGGAGTTGATACCTGAACTGATTCTGGAAGTATAATGGCATGAACTGGGTGAATACTTGTGTGAGGAAGTAATAGAAGTCATCCTTCAGCTTTGTGAACTGCACAAAGATCTATTTCTTGGGTCAGAGACCTCTATTGTAAATTCGATGAAAGATATATGCCCTCTCTCTGGTAAAATATCCATGCATAATTATAGCTCAATTACTTGGGTCTAATAGATGGCTGAAATCTCATACACAAATCCTCTATGGGTTCATGAACCCCAAGTTAAGGGTTTTGCAAGGACAACTATATCCCCCGGGATCAAGGACCCCCTAGAGACCACCTGACCTAAACCCTCATTTCATCAACAAGGAGATCGAGGCCCAGAGAGGACAGAGAACTTGTCCTGGGCCACACAGCCAACTGATTGGGGGTGGGGAGTGGAAGTCTAAAAGGGAAGAGATAGCATGTTCATCTCCCAGTCCCCATGATATCTTTTCCACAGGAATATTTCCTGGCTGGCACCTGAGCTATGTCGATGTGAAGGACAACTCCCGTGATGAGACCTTCCACTTCCAGTGTGACTGCTGGCTGTCCAAGAGTGAGGGTGACGGGCAGACGGTCCGTGACTTTGCCTGTGCCAACAACGAGATTCATGATGAGCTGGAGGAGACCAGTACGTGGGGGAGAGCAGGGGCCCAGCCTGGCTGTGCCACCTGGGCTGACTCTTCAGAGTTAAAGGAGAGTTAGCTCAGGAGGAGGTGGGGAAGGGTGTTGGAATAAAACACTGTCACAGCCAGAGAGGTGTCAGATGCCCAGTGAAGCCAATAACATGGAAGATGCAGGAGTAAACACCCTAAACGTTGCTTGGTGAACCTGGAACTGCTCATGTCCCTGAATCATAGGCACTAATGAGGTGGCAGGAAAACCCACTGGGGACAAGCTCACCCTGACCTGAAGGCTGGTCTGGACTGGGCTGGGCAGGTTGGTATGAAGCTCTCTCTGGTTTATTCTCATATCATGGACTCTATCCAATTGATGCCCATGGCAACAGTTGCCAAATCAAGCCTTCCTAGAAACAGAATGCAGGAGAGTCAGGAACTGCATCAGCCACTTTCTCTTTGTCCTTTCCTCAGGTGTTATTTAAAGGGAAAGAGTAATTGATCCCTAAGGGAAATACCATCAAAGCCTAGGGAGGTGTGTCTTTAATACAGATGTCTGAGACCAACAGATTAGAAGAAGGCTTATCAAAAGCAGAGCCTGACGTATAGAAGGGATTTTCCAGACTGCTATTAAGGCAACACTAGCTGCGGTAAGAGGTGAGCACCCAAATCTCAGTGTCTTAGCACAACAAAATGTATTTCTCGCTCGTATAATACATAGATCAGCATAGGTGTTGGGTGGGAGGTCTTCCGTGGTGTGATTTAGAAACCCAAGCTCTTTCCATCTGTGTCTCTGCCATTTCCAACTCGTGGCTTCTGCGTTTCTTGCATTTGGGCAAGGAGAGCATGGAGAAGGCACACTCCCCTATCTTCTCAACACATGAACATATTCTATCGGTGAGAGCTAGTCACATGGCTCTGCCAGATGCAAGGGCAATGCAGTTCCTGGCTGAGCAGTCCCTTCTGGGGGATCACCATACACCATGGGAGGGAAGCATGGATCTTTGGTGGAAAGCCACCCTTTCACACCCATCTCTGCCATGCCATCAAAACTGCCCAATGATGAAATTAGCTACCTTGATAGGTAGGGCCCCTGGGAGCATTCAAACAAAAGCCAAGCACCCATTTGTTGAGTTTACCATATGGGTATTCCTGCCCTAATTCAGAAGGCACACTCCCAGCTTCTGTAATTGCACATTGTCAGGAGCTACGGGGTGCCCGGTTTTATTTTAGAGCAATGCACACTGCTTTGTGACCTCTAGCTCATTTGTATTGCCCTTAGTACATGTGTTGGTCTCTCTGTACATCTGAAAGCTACCACTGATCAGAAACAGCATTACTCATGTTTGTAGGTCTCTGCAGCTCTGTAGGCCTTGGGGCTTAGGAAGTGCTCAGGTAGTTGGTGCTCAGTGAGTGGAAGGAGAGGTGGTCCTTTTCTTACAGCCTCATGATCTAGTTAGAGGGAGAACCCTAAGCCCCTTACACAAGTGCCAGGATGAGCAATAGAGGTTCCTCAGGCTGCTGGTGTTCAGGGGAGGAGAGATTTGTAACAAAGGCTTAGAGCATAATTGCTGAGTCTCCTTCACAGATTTCCTGCCAAACAGTTCCTAAGGCTTGCAGGATTTGGGCTGGCAGGGGAATTACAGAGCGGAGGTGACTCGTGTTACTTCTGGGAGGATGTGTACGTGACGGAGATGGGAGGGCAGGGGCAGAGCCAGGAGAGGGCCTGGATTAGTCCATCTTTACTGGGAGCCTACAGAGGGCAGAGCAGTACCCTCTGGGATCCCATAAGTAACAAACAGCCACACCTATGTCCTCAGATGAAAGCTCACCCTGGGGGCAGTCATGGATGCAGCTAATCCATACTGAGCACCCACAAGTGCCTGGCCCTATTCTGACTTCTGGGGACACCAATGAGTGAAACAGACCCTGCCCTCATGGCATTTACATTCTGGTGGCGCTGATCCCAGGGGCAACTCTGGGCACTCAGCTTGTGAGGACAAACACCTTGCACCTAAACAGAGTTTTATATTAGTGAAAGCATTCCACACCCACGTTGTCATGAGGTCCTTGCAACCCTACTCCCACGCCACGAGGTAGAATGCAAATTCACACTCTTATATCACGAATAAGGAAAACAAAAAGACAGAAATATTAAGTGATACAGCCAAGGACCACTGTACTGCCCAGGATGTCTTGTCTTTATCGGGCCTGCCTGCTCTTCCAGACCGATCATTGCCTCACCTTGTTTAGCTTCCCGTTCCTGCTTTCACCCCCAAATCTTGATGGTGGTTCTAGAAGGTGCTCCCAACCCTCTGCGAGCATCTGCCTCTGCAGGTGATGCCAACATTGGCAATCTTTAAGTAATACAAATGGCTGAGTCCCACCCCCAAGAGATTCTGTTGTACTTGATCCAGAGTAAGTCCTGGACAGTAAGATCACATGCTCAGGTGTGCACATGCATGGGTGTACGGGCATGCATGCGCATGCACACACACACACCTAAGAAGACCAAAATGTGTCTCTTGCTGGGACATCCAACAACAAGACCAATGCCTTCCTCTTTATAGTTCTTCTTCCCCTCTCCACTCTCTTGAAGCCTTTTGGGGCTGCTCAATCATCCTTACCTGCAACATTTCCAGCCCAAATACAGTCCCACTTGCTGACCAGCTCCACAGGGATAGAGCACTCACTATTCACAAAGCAGTTCTGTTAGAAAATCTATCTTCATATTTACATTTTGGAAGCTTCCATCCTTTGGCAATTCCAATGGGGTTAAACAGAACATTTCAAGAGTAGTCAGAGCTCTTGGTTGTACGTGCCTGAAACCCAAATCTAAGCTGGCTCCAGCAAAAAAAGAATGTATTGTTTCCCAGAACTTGGAAGTCTTAGGTGGTCCTAGCTTAGACTTAGCAGTCTCCAGAGGCTCCAGTGGTTTCAGGATGTCTCTGTCTGTCTTTTCTCCTCAGCTCTGGTCCCCCCAGTATGTTGACTTCATTTTAGTGCAGACTTTCTCTACATCACGGGAAGGTGGCTGCTGGTAGCTGCAACCCCACATCCTTCCAGCTTAATAGCCTCAGTGGAAGGGAAGAGAGCATCTTCCTGGGGAGGATTCTAATTGGCCAGGCCCAGGACTCACAGCCCCGTCCCAACCACATGGCAGGATCTACCCAATGTAGAGTGGTCCTGATAACATGAGGCGGTAAATTCCAGTGCACACTAGAAGCCCAACTTTCCTGCTCCTGGCACTCTTTCATGGCCATCGTGTGCCCCTGTGGTTCTTGTCTCAAGAGTTCATTCCACAATGTGCACTGGTTCTTCTCTATGTCCTCCCACCCCCTCTCAGTCCATCCTGGATTGCTTGTTCATCTCCCTCTGCAGATGCCATGCCCAGAGCAAAAGTTAAATTTCCAGGGTGGTCTGCTCTCCCCTCTCCTGTCCCACCACTTGAAACACCACTCATGCCTCCTAAGCCTACGGTGGCTTTGCTGGAGGTCACCTCATTCTCATGACTCCACGGTGCTTCTTCCTTTGTGTGGCTGCTGAGCCTCTTTCTCCAGGTGGGCTTGTCCCATGGGTGTGGTGGCCCCGTGGACCAGCCATACATTGATCTCTTGGGCTCATCGCTTTTACCTGCCCCTTTCATTTTGGTCCCTGATCCTCCTCTGTACATTTCCTCCCAGCAACCTGTGGACATGGTTGAGAGTCATGCCTTCCACATTTTTATCAAGCCGTTGATGACATGGGAAAGAGGGTGAAGGGAAAGTATGCTGATTGAAGCTTCCTCTCTGAAGGCAGCTAGCAACATTTGTTTCTAATCTACCTACGTCTTCTCGCTTACAGACCTTGCTTCTCTACCTTCCCCTCAGGACCATCAGAAAGGGTCTGTTCCAGTCCGTGCACACCGCACCTGCATCATCTCTCGCCATCTCCTACTTGAGTTAATCGTGGTGAGCGTGTAGGTTCCACGTGCTCCCTGCGTCCTTGGTGCTGACAAATCCTGTCCTTGACGACACTCAGGATCCACTTTGAATTCGCCAGTGTCTGTTCATGGAGCACACCTTAGCCTCTGCTGGGAAAGCAGAAGGACAGTGGCACAGCCCCCCTGGCTATGATAGCTGTGAGTCCCTGGACTGGAATCCGTAACCCCTCCTACTTCTAAAGTCATGTGCCACCTGTGGATCTCTTCCTCTCTCGTAGGCCACCTGCCTCTTTGTCCAGATTCATTCTACCTGTCTCAGGTAGCAGAGATTCTCTGTGAGATAAGTTACAAAGGCAGCAGGGTTGCCTAGGAGCTGGGATTGACATTATATTGAGCTTCAGGCCTGGCCTTCCCTTCCCTAACTGTCTCCATCATATCTCTGAGATAATGGCACAGAAGCAGAGCTATCCCTTTGGATCCAGAATCCCAAACCCTCAATGATTCATTTACTGAAGCAATAGCTATAAACACAGGGGACACTGCAGACAAAGATTCAGTGTGTTCTCCTGCGTGCCAGCTCCATGCCCGGACTGGTCCCTGGAGAGTGGGGCTGGATCACATGTCAAGCCCCTCAGTATCTTTGCTTATACTCTTCCCTCTCCCTGGAACATCCCTCCACTTTCTGCTGATTATAATCACAGCTCTTCTCCAAGGCCAAGCTCAAACGCCACGCCCTTCATGAAGCTTCCTGTGATTAGCCCAGTCATTCATTCACTCACTCAAAAAATATTTATTGAGGGCCTTCTATGTATCAGGAACAGGTCTGGACTTGTGAGAATCTCTCAGATGAGCAAAATGAAGGCGCCTATCCCCATGGAGCTTACCTTCAAGTGGGAGGGGAGAACACAATAAACAATAAAACAATAAAAAAGCAAGTATGTAGCATGAAAGAAGGTGACAAGGCAAGAGAAAATAACAGAGTGAGGTAAAGCAGACCAGGAGTGCAGGGGGAATCAGGTTGCAATTTTAATTAGAGTGGTTGGGGAGGACCTCCCTGGGAAGTGACATTTGAGTAAGGACAGGAGGAGGTGAAGGAGAGAGCCAAGCCACATGGGAGAAGGGGACAGAAAGGGGAAGCGCTCCAGGTGGAGGGGACTGCATCATGGAGCTCTAAGGCTAAGTGCATGCCTAAGTGCTCTGGGAACAGCAAGGAGGCGGAGTGGCTGGAGTGAGCAAGAAAGAACATGCTAGAAGATGAGGTGGGAGAGGTAAAAGGGAGCCAGATTTTCTCTCACTCTCTGTTGCAAAGTTATCACATTCTGCCGTCCAATACAGTCAGTGTCTGGGGCTGGGGATGGAGAGGGAGTTCCGGTGTCGCCCAGAATCTAGTCCAGTCCTGACACTTGGTACCCACTTAAAGTCTGGATGAATGGACACCAGGCTGACATGCAGGAGGGAAGCAGGGAGGAGGTTGCTGCAAGGCTGAGCATGACACAGAGTGACAACTGAGACCAGACAGGGCTGGGGGTGCTTGCTGGAGTGAGTTCCAGGCTCTCTTGGGGCCCTCTGCCCACCTGGGTGTTTCCCCTTGGCATCTTGTCAGCAGGCCCTGCCCACCCTCTTTTCTCGGCATATGATCTCCATTTGCATCTGGGCACTTTTCCATCCCTGAGAGCCAAGCCCCCATGTCCCTCCGAGTGCTCATCCCCACCTCCTGCTTTGTTCCCAGGGGCTCCCATGTTCACCTGGCAAAGAGGTTGCTACTCTAAATAAAATGGGAGCCATCACTTTGGCTCCGGAAGTGGGACAGGTTCACCTTATAGCACCTGGGCTATGGCCATTTTAACCCACCTCTCCCACCCCCAGGATGTGGCCTAAGATCAGACAAAGGCCCTGAGGGAGTGGTCGTTGTCCTCCTGCCCTGCTGGTGGGTGCTGCTCCCTTCTGCTGACCCTCTCCCACCTGCTCCGTTACAGCCTATGAGATCGTCATAGAAACGGGCAACAGAGGCGAAACCAGGGAGAACGTCTGGCTCATCCTGGAGGGCAGGAAGAACCGATCCAAAGAGTTTCTCGTGGAAAATTCTTCCAGACAGCGGGCCTTCAGGAAGTAGGAGGAGGGGTGTCCACGGGGGAGTGGGGTGGGTGGGGTGGGTAAGAGAGGGACCCCAAGAATCTCCCCCAATGGTGAGAGCCATAGGTATACAAATGGGCCTAACCAGCAAGTACTTACTGAGTACCTGCTGTGTGCCAATCCTGTGCACGTTCCTGTGAATGAAACATTTATAAAAGGGGAAGGAGGGCCTGCCATTTGATGAGAGCCCACTATGTGGTTATTCACTGCAAACACTGTCCCGTGTCCCTATAAACAGGAGCTCACCTCCTCCTCCCATCAGAGCTGCCTCTGAACTGCTAAGACACCCACCCCATCCCTCTGCTGTCTCCAGAATTGCTTATAGAGGATCCCCCTCCCCCTAACTCCACTGTACCTTTATCTTAGCCCATTCAAGCTGCTATAACAAAATATCACAGACAGGGTGGCTTATAACAACCGAAATTTATTTCTCACTCTTCTGGAGGCTGGAAGTCCAAGACTGAGGCCCCAGCACATGTAGTGTCTGGGGAGGACCCTCCTCCTGTTTCATAGATGGCAGCTTCTCACTGTGTCCTCACACGGTGGAAGGGATGAGGGGGCTTTCTGGGGTCTCTTTTATAAGGGCACTAATCCCATTTATGGGGGCTCTACCCTCATGACCTGATCACCTCCCAAAGGCCCCACCTCCAAATACCATCACATTCAGGATTAGGTGACAACATATGAATTTGGGGAGGATACAAACATTCACTGTATAGCAACATTGCATTGTCCTCTACATCAGGACAGAGTCTGGGCTCCTTAGACTGGCCCTTACAGACCACCACAGGTGCCTGCACCCCACCTTCTGCATTACCATTTCCCTCACTGAACCCAAACTCCACCCAGGCCAGCTCTCTCCCCAGAAGTATCTGCACCTCCACACCCCACTATTCCCAGCCCATGACTTCACTGAGACAGGTCCGCCTCAGGAGCCCCTTCCTTTCCTTCCTCCCTCCTCTGCTCTCTGGACCTCATCACCCTCTTCATCTCAACACCCAGGGCCTCACCTCCTCCCAGCTCCATCCCATTCATTGGTGCTGGGACCAGGCAGCTAGTAGGGCTTTTCCAGGTGGTGGTCTTGTTCCAGAACTAGATTGAGTCCCTCAAGGAACGTGAGACTGACATCAGGTCTTGCTGTCCTAGCTCTGTTTCGAGCCCAGTGCCTGGGAGGCAGTAGGCACCCCATGAAAGCTCACCTGCTTCAGGTTCTGCATGGGCAGCTCACTGGCCACCCTTTGTTTCCTGCAGGGGGACCACAGACACATTTGAGTTTGACAGCGTCTTCTTAGGGGACATTGCCTCCCTCTGTGTGGGCCACCTCGCCAGGGAGGACCGGTTCATCCCCAAGAGAGAGCTGGTCTGGCACGTCAAGACCATCACCATCACGGAGATGGAGTATGGCAATGTGTACGTACTGCGCCTCCCCCAGGAAGCGCCACTCTCTCAGGGGGGGACAAGGACTGAGGGGGACCATGGGCAAGAGGGCAGGGTACAGGGATACGTCCCCTCTAATGCCAAGGTCACCCCATGCTAGGCTTCCTACAAGGCAGGAAGGGAAGAGGCAGCTGTACTATCCTGGAGCTATCTCAACCATGGACCTCCACCAGAGGAAGGGGATTAGACCAGGTGACCTTGGTGTGTCAAGACTTTGAATCCAGGGACATGTCCTTAGAAGAGCACTGAGAAAGTCAAACAGTGCCATTTGGCAGAGCTTTTCCTTGTCTTCCCCTCCCCTCACTCTATAATGACAAAGAGATAAAGCTTTGAAGGCTGCTGCTTACAGGGTCCTAGGGAGAGCCCACCCTCTGTGTGGGCAGAGTAGCGACCAGAGACAAAGGAGGGTAAACCAACAAGTCCACCTGCCACCGAGCACCCCAGATAAGGGGCTTTGCACTTCTCCCATCAGGGCCTTTTAGA
Source organism: Galeopterus variegatus (assembly GCF_000696425.1). NCBI lineage: Eukaryota > Metazoa > Chordata > Mammalia > Dermoptera > Cynocephalidae > Galeopterus > Galeopterus variegatus. The sequence goes on along the minus strand of NW_007726950.1, from coordinate 401,196 downwards.
GACTCAGGCTTTTCTGGAGGATTAAGGGTCTTAGTTACCTAGGCAACATAGTCACAGCCATCAATTTGTCTAATTAAAACTGCTTGGTAACAACTACTGGAAGCCAGAAAGAGCCCTGAGGCTCTGGAAGGCAGGAAAGACACTGAGAAGGAACCAGGGAGGGGTGGAAAGGAGAAACTGAGGGCAGATCACAGGGCCAGCCTTCTGTTTTCTGGGGCACCCCACCCAGCACCGTATCCCCTCCCGGGGCTGGCCCTGCTCATTGCAATGCCTTTCCCAGTACGTGCACTGGACAGAAGCAGCAGCGGGGTGGGCCCTCAGGAGTCCACCTTCTCAAAGCAGTGCCTGTCCATGCTCCACCTGTGACCTGCAGGCTCCCCGGATTTGGCTCTCCCAGACCAAGCGTCCTCTTTGGAAATCGGGCAGGTATTCTGACCTCTGAACTTCTGTTTCAGTCTGCTCAGGCTGCCATAACAAAATATCAGAGACTGTGTGGCTGAAACAACAGAAAAGTATTCTCATAGTTCTGGAGGGTGGAAGTCTGAGTGCCAGCATGATCAGGGTTGGAGCTCTGATCTCTCTTCTTCATCTTGTAAGGGCAAGAATCCTATCCTAAGGGCCTCACCCTCCTGACCTCATCTAAACCTGATTATCTCCCAAAGGTCCCACCTCCAAATACCATCACATTGGGTGTTAGGGCTTCAGCATATAAATTTGGGGGAACATAATTCAGTCCACAGCAACTTCCCTCTTGAGCTGTGACATTATTGTTACTCTTTTAAAGAAAACCCAGCCAAGGTGCAATAAGTCCTGTAGGAGTTGCTGGGTGTGGCTGCTAAGAGGATTTGAGAGCTGGGAGACCAACCCAGAAATAACTAAGAAGAGTTAATGACTCACTCAGCAAGTCAAGGCCAGGTCAAAGCCCCTTCTGCTGCCCAGAACTGCCTGCCAACCACAGGACATGTGGCTGCTGATATGCTCCTCTGCGAATCCCCAAAATAGACACAATAACATAAAGTAAAATGGTCACCACCCGAGTTACCTTTAAAACCACAATGCTGGCTGTGGGAGAGATGGCTAAAGCTGTCAGTACCACCTGGCACCTTCCAGCCTCGGGAGGAAGAGGAGGAAAAGGCCCAACAGTGAGCATCCTGCCCCCCAGTGCTGGGGCCCAAGTTGTAGCATTTTGCATCCAGTAGGAAGAAGCAGCCGCTCCCAAGTGAATAGTCTTTTACTCCACCGCCAGGAGTGTGGCCTATTGTCAGCATGTCACTGGGGCTGGACAGGGAGGAAGAGAGAGCTGTGGGGAAGAGACTCTTCCTGAAGTGAAGGGGGTGCAGGGAGTCCAGGCCCCTGGAGCTACTGCCCCGTCAGCTGTGTGCGCATCCCCTCTCTGTGCCTCATGCTCTCCTTCTGGGCGGGGAGCCAGATGCTGTCTAGAGTCTGGGGTAGAGGACGGACAGCAGAGTGTCAGCCTGGGGAGCTCTCAGAAGCCCCAGCCCACCCCTGCTCACCTGCATAGGTCTCAGGTCTGTGGTTTCTGATGGCTGCAAACCTGCCTCCCCCCAGAAATTTCACCTTCATCCAGAAGGGGAACTTTGCAGGCACATGTACACACCGTGGCTATTTCCATGACGTTGTTCTAGAAGGCACATGCATTCTGTATTACAAAAACCACTTACTTAGCAGTGTACATACATCCAAAGTTCCTTTCCAATTACCACATTAACCACATTTGAATTTCTATGAATTACAAATGATTTGACTCTCAATCGCTTATAAACACAATAACCTCAAATTTCTCTCTTCCAGTCTTTTCTAATTCTGATCCCTCTTTTGCAGTGTGCCCTTTACCTTTCTGACCAGTTCTTGTTCATCACTAATATCCTCAGGCTTTCGGTAGAAGGACACACAGAGGCTTTATTTATTTTTTAAACCAAAAACACCTTTATTGTCTTATCCCAATAGCATATCTAATACATAATCATAATAAAACTTTATGCAATACTAGAAGGTATGTTAAAAAGAGTAGAAATTCCCTAAAGCCCTGTCCATCAGAAATGGCCACCATGAGCATTTTGATGACCCCAAAATACCTTCTCCAGCATTTGTGTAATGTCTCACATCCACAACATTCACAGAAGTGTGATCATATTATACATGTTCCTAAATATATATCATTGCTTTTCGTCCATTTTTCTCCGCTTGTGCCTTTACTCTTGCTGGCCACCCTACCCCTGTGTCCAGTGGGAGCAGCCTGCTGTGTGTCCTTCCACAGCTGCAGCCTTGATTCCACAAAGTCCCTGAGTCCCACATCTTGGCAATCTTATAATTATGTCTATTAGAAAACATTTCCTTATGTCTACACCAGGGAATATATTTCAACCATTAAAAATAATGAATTAAATATGTACCAGATGACTTGGAGCAATTCCCAGGAAGTATTGTTGAGTGAGAAAAGCAAGATGCAGGAAAACATGTCTTATATGGTGCCGTTTTGTAGAGGGAACACTGACATCCCCATATGTCTATGTACACGTGGGTCTAGGCAGGGTTGAGATGGAGGGAAATATGGCAGGCCTACGCCCTCAACTGTTGCATGGGTTATTTGAGGTGAAGATGGGATGGTGAAGTGGAACAGGAGGAGAAAGAAAGAGATAGAGCCAAGCAGAAAGGAAGCAAGAAAGTACATTTACAAAAGCGTATATATGATCAGATGATTTGTGCATTTATAGAGAATTATGTATATTACTGGGAATGTGCATAAAGAAATACATTTCTAAGAAATTTAAAACAAAGAATGCAAGTATTTCCCCCTGTAAGAAATTGAGGTAGGCAACAACAATCCAAAACTTATCAAGTGATCTTGGGAAGAGAGATCTCAAAACAGAATAAGGATTTCCTTCCAAGTGTCTTTAAATGGCTTGCTCTTCAGGGGCCAGGCTGGCCCTGGCTCTGTGTCACCTTGAGCGGGGACTTTTCTTCCCCAAGCCTTAGTCCTCCCTTCTGCACAACGGGAGTATGATGCTCAGGGTTGTTGGGGGAGTTCATGAGATGCAAGAATGTGTGATGCCTGGCCTTTGGTGAACATGCAGAAAACCAAGTTCTTTCTGCTGTTAAAATTTTTCACCTTCAGTAGGATTTGATTTTACCCCACTGGGCACAACTTTTCAGTGCTGCATTCCTGAAGTTATTATTAGCTAGCAGCAGGACTGCTTATTTCCAAAGCTGTTCAAATATGAGCAATTTGGAGTGGGAAGAAGCCATAGCAATTGTTCAGTCCAAACCTCTAGCTTTGCCATTGGGAAAATCAAGGTCTGGGTAGGGGATGTGACTTGCCCAAGGCCGCACAGGTGGTTTGTGTCAGGGCTGGGGTAGATCACAAGCCCCCTTATGCTCCGTGTGGCATTTTCTCGTTGCACCCTCTGACTTCTCCTTGATAATTCTTGGACTCACTGCCATTACCAGAGGCTAAAGTTGGAGTGTGCGAGGTAGGGTTAGAGGGGGACTTCTTGGTCCAAGACCATTTCTCTTGACCCAGGACTTGCTTTTGCTGTGGCAGCCTCTTCAGTAGAGGACTTTCTCTTACTCTTTGCACTCTGCAGTCTATGAGCCCCCCCTCCCCCACTCTTATGGTTCATCCAAGTGGGGGGGACTTGGGAGCACACATTGCGTAGTCATGTTTCCACTTGGCTTTGCCTGGGATTGCCACTCTGGATTTGGCTGCTTCTTTAGATGGTGACAACACCAGTAAAAACATGAATCAGTCCCTTTGAGGGAGCATGGGTATCACCATGGTGGAGTGAAGTGAGCTTGGAGGAGAAGAGCAGGCAACAGGGCAGACAGGGACACATGAGGAGGAGGGTCAGATCACATAGGGCCTTGCAGGTCATTGTAAAGTCTTTGGTTTTTCCTTGACCTGGGAAGCCATTGGAGGGTTCTGAGCAGAGGAATGCCATACTTGGGCTTACTGTATCAGAACTGACCACAGGGAGCAAGAAGCCAGGAGACCAGTTAGCAGGCTCTTGATACTCTCCAGGTTAGAAAACGATGGCGACTTGGGCCACGGTAGCAGCAGGGCAGCTAGTGAGATGCCAAACAGTTTTCCAAGAGGGCTGATTCTGGATATATTTTGAAGATAAGTTCAACAGGAGTTGCTTATGGTTGGATATGGAATGTTAGGGGCAAAAAGAGAAGTAGGAGAATCAAGAAGCAACTAGAAGGATGGAGAGGACACTCCCCTGTGGATTTTAGGATAAACAAGACCCTGTACTTACACTTTAACCCTGACGTTTCCAGCCCCAATACCCTGTCACCTGGTGAAAGGATCATTTATGGATGACCAGGGGAGGGCGTGACCCTCGGCTGGTGTCCACCGAGCCCCCCTTTCTCCCCCCACCTCTGCCAGGTACTTCTTTAACTGCGACAGCCTCATCCCCCTCAAGAGGAAGAGGAAGTACTTCAAAGTATTCGAGGTTACCAAGACAACGGAGAGCTTCACCAGCAAGGTCCAGAGCCTGGTGCCAGTCAAGTACGAGGTCATCGTGACGACAGGCTACGAGCCAGGGGCAGGCACTGACGCCAACGTCTTTGTGACCATCTTTGGGGCCAACGGGGACACAGGCAAGCGGGAGCTGAAGCAGAAAATGCGCAACCTCTTCGAGCGGGGCAGCACCGACCGCTTCTTCCTGGAGACGCTGGAGCTGGGCGAGCTGCGCAAGGTGCGGCTGGAGCACGACAGCAGCGGCCACTACTCGGGCTGGCTGGTGGACAAGGTGGAGGTCACCAACACCAGCACTGGTGTGGCCACCATCTTCAACTGCGGCAGATGGCTGGACAAGAAGCGGGGGGACGGGCTCACCTGGAGAGACCTCTTCCCTTCCGTCTGAGGGGCCGGGGGACTCCCTCCCTGCATCCCACCCTGTCACGGAGACGCTCCTGACCACACCTTCCTGCCCTCCACCTTGGCTTTCAGCAGCCCTTTCCTGAAGCCTCCAGGAGCTGGGACTGGGGGCCAGGAGACCACTGAGAACTTCATCGTCCTTCAGAGGCTACTGTTGTGGGTGTCTGTGGTGTCCTGCTCCCCTCCAATCACTTGGACCCACTAGAATCATAATCAGCACGTGTCATAATTCATGTCTGCACAAAAATCACTTTTTACACTTCCTCTTCCCATGATAAGAGTGGTGACCAGGCTGAGACTTGCTACAGGAAGTGTATGGGAAATTGGGACCTCACCCAGGGGATAGAAATGGGGAAGGAGAGGTCATCAAACGGTGTATTTTAAGCAAAAAATGAATTAACACTTTTTCCGAAAAAAAAAAAACTGGGCAAATTAGCAACCACACCCCACAAAAAACTGATCTTAGCATCTGCTCACTAAGAAATGTATGCTTTTTCACAGTTTCAATAAATACAGTGGCAAATGAGGGGGAAAAAAGTGTCAGGAGGAAACGTTTTTGCCAGGGGACTCATGAGCCTGTGAAAAGTAAATAATTCTTTCCATCACTTTACAGAGAGCACATTGACAAGTGCCTGCTGGTCAGCCTGACCTGTGATAACACAGTCAGGACCGGGCGCAGGGTCTTAGGGGACAGCACCTGGAACAGCCTGGCCACTACTGCTCCAAAGCTGGGAGGAAAGGAGGGGCATTGAGCTTGTTTAGTGAGTATCACCTGTGACCCTCTATGGGCAATGTTTGGACTGAGAGCTGAGAGGGGATCGGGAACAGAATGAAGACATGGTCTCTGCCCTCAAGGGGGACATGACCTTGACAGAGTGGCAGCAGAGAATCACACACTTGTGCACATGTGCATTCACACAAATATACACACTCCTTCATCGACAGTCACAAAGGAGCTGGGCAACGCACAGCACGCAGAGCTCAGCATCTAACTTCTGATTTTCCTGTGGAGAGTGGAACAGCAGGCAGGTTAGTCAGGCCAGGAAGTCTCCCTCCAGGAGGGCATCCCAGCACTGGTGTTTCTGCCACCCTGTGTTGTGCCTCGTGCCCTCAGTCCCGGATGGGCCTAAACTCTTAGCGTGGCTTTTTAACTCTGAGGCACATTCAGGGAGCTCTCTGAGATCTCTTGGGAAGATGAAACGCACAGTCAGAGGGCAGCCTGTCTGGGCTTGAATCCTAGCTCTGCCCCTTAGCAGCCATGAGAACTTAGGCATGTTATTTCATCTCTCTGGGCCTCAGTTTCCTCATCTGTAAAACAGGGAGAATGATAATAATACCTGTCTCGGAGGTTATGTTGAGGACTAAATGGGTTATTATGTATGTCATTTTAATTCAGCACTTACACTAAATGGTGAGTATATCCCTCCTGCTGACCAAGCAGGACTCACAGGGATGGAGAGAAGGAAGAAGTAATCAGTGAACAGCCTTAGTTCTATCTCTTTCTATGCAACTCATTCTTCCTCTGCCCCTGGATGAAAATTTAGACAAGCCTCCCAACTCCTCTGGACTCCCCTAGGTAATAAAAAGTCCAACAAATGGTTTAAGTCACAAATGATTTAAATGTCTAGCCCCAATAAAAAGGTCAAAACATCAGACTTAACACTGAGCCTCTTCCCATACCCCAGCTCAGTCCTATCACAGGTGGACAGTGCAGTGAGGGATGGGGGAGAGTGTGTGTGAGCGCGACTGTGCATGTGCAAGTTTGTGTGTGTGTGTGTAAGTATGTGTGGCATGTATATATGTGGTGTGCATATGTGGTGTGTGTGTGTGTGTATAAGCATGTGTTGTGTATGTATGTGGCGTGCATGTGTACAAACGTGGAATGTGTCCATGTGGTGCACATGTGTGTATAAACATATGGAATGTATGTATGCGGTGTGCATGTGTGGCTTGTATGTATGTAGTGTGCTTGTGTGGGTGAGCATGTGTGGTGTGCATGTATGTGGTGCACATTGTGGTGTGTGCATGTGTGTATAAGCATGTGTGGTGTGTATGTATGTGGTGTGCATGTGTACAAGCATGTGTGTATGTATGTGGTGTGCATGTTTATAAGCATGTGTGGTATGTATGTATGTGGTGTGCATGTGTACAAACATGTGGGATATGTGTATAAACATGTGGGGTGTATGTATGTGGTGTGCATGTGTGGCTTGTGTGTATGTGGTACGCATGTGTACAAACATGTACAATGTGTGTGTGTGGTGCACATGTGTGTATAAGCATGTGTGGCATGTATGTATGTTTGGTGTGTGTGTGTACGTGTGTGCACACATGTGCGTGTGTGCATGTGTGGTTTCCCCTGCCTTGCCCTGTTCCTCCCCCTCCTGCCTCATGCTGCCCCTAGTTTCCTCCTGGGGAGGAGGAGAGGTGAAGAGACAAGGCAGCCTCCTGTCTGAGGGCTGCTCTGTGCTTGGTGTCTCTCTCTGCCCCAGCAGGTATATAGACGTTCTCTCTCGAGTTCTTCTGTGGCCTCATCCCTCCACACTGTCTCATTGTTTAGGATCTAAGACACCCCACCAGAGGTCTCTGGCACCCTTTGCTCTGACAAACTCTGAGCATTCAAGCCACCCATCTCTCTGCCATCAGCGGCCGGTCCATCTCTCACCTCTACAGTTTCTCCAGAAGGGCAGGCCACTGTGTCCTCAACTGAGGCAGACACATCCCCTTCTTTAAATAGCCCTATTGAAGCCCCACTCACTAGCCTTGGCTTAAAGACAGCCAGAGGAAAGGGTCCTCAGCTCCCCAGCAGTTCTCCCTGAATGTCCTTGCCCTTGTTTCCACGGCACCCCCTGCGCCTCAGCCTCTACATTTTCCATCAGAACTGGAGGAGGATACTCAGTTCAGAGACTAACCCAGTTTCCTGCCATGTTCTCCTGGCAGGAGCTGCATGGTGGTCTCACTGTAGAATGTAGCATCTACTGTCTTGTTGATTCAGCCAAAACTGGTACAGGAAGAGCCTCGTGTGATCATCCATCGTGCTACGGATGTGTTCAGTACATGCTGGCTTGCTGTTATTGGGATAGGGCGAGTCGGCTCAACCACATACCTCATGACCTTAGTCAATTTTCTTTCCTTCTCTTACCAGCCCTGTCTATTCTGCTTTCCTCAGAGAACTTATCAGGATCTGATGAAACTTGCTGTGAAAGCTCCATTAAAAACTACTAATAACTTTGGTTCATTTAGTTGCATTTTCTCACCCATGGGGCTCTTCCCACCCCACACCCCACCTGGCTCCCCAAGTTGCCAGGACTTGGGCCACGTCCATTTGGGCAAGATGACTACAGCTCCAAGCCCTGCATGCTACCTTCCAGCAATGCTGCACACACTGTTCTCCCTGCCATGCTTCTGCTAAGGCTGTCCACTCTGCTTGCAATCTTCTCACCACCTATCCACCCTTCCATTCTACTAGGCACTGCGCTTTAGATTCTCTACATCTCAGCTCAAGGTCTCCACCCCCCTCCAGGAAAAGTTTCCATTTCCTCTCCCCCAAGACAGAGCCAGGAGCCCCCCCTGTGCCTGCATCTATGAGAAGTATGTGCCTCGTCATGTGTCTCCCCAACTGAACCATGAGTCCTTAAGGAGAAGGACTAGTCTGATTTATCTCTTAACATTTATTTAGCACTTAACATAAGGTCCAGTGCATAGTGTGGGTACTAAATATATGTGTGTTGAATGATGGATGTATAAATGGTGGGTGGATGGATGAATGGATGAGTGGCTGAATGGATGGGTGGGTGGGTGGGTGGATGTGTGTGGACAGATGAGTCTATTTCAGAGCATGGAACACCTTCTCTGATGAGACTCATCTCAGCTCAAGAACTTGGGGAAACCCAACCTCATCATCTCTGGTCAGAATACTTCCAAGAGCAAAATCTTCTTGGTCCCTCAGCTATTGCCCAAGAGACCCTTCCTAGCCAGTTTGGGTCATTTCTCCAGAGTCCTATTGCCTAAAATTCTAGGAACTTGGCTCTCCTTTTAATGGAATCCCCAAGTTTGTGAACCCCAGATTTCAGACTGTCCTTTGGGCATGCACAGTATGTATTGGGTGATAGCTTCCCTGGGCTCATCTGTGGTGTGGATGGAAGAGACATTTGCTCAGAGAATCCCCATCAAACTCTTTGCCTCAGGGAGTTGTTACATATTCTTGGGCCTGGAGAAGGGTGACACCAGGAGTCTTGGTCCAGACGAGAGCCACTCACTAGAGGTCACTTCTGGTCATTCATTCAATAAATTACTGAGCATCTACTGTATGCCAGGTAGTGTGGGGATACAGTGGCAAGCCAAAGAGATAAAAATCCTGGCCTCATGGAGCTTGCATTCAAACTGGGGGAAACAGATGTGAGCAAACAAATAAATAAACTTTATGGTATGTCAGATGGAAATGCATGATGAAGAAAAATGAAGTAGGAAAGATAGGTGGGAGTGGGGTAGGAGGTTGCAACCTTAAATTGGGTGATGAAAAGTTGACATTGAGTATGTAAATCTCTAACAGAGAGGAGATGATGCCATGGTGTCATCTGAGGGGAAAGCGCCCCAGGCAAGGAGAACCGCAAGGGTAAGCCTGGAATGTTGGAGGAAGGGCAGTGGCAGAAGCAGCATGAGAGAGTGGTGTTAAGTCCCCAGGACCTCACAGGCACTTGAAGGTCTCTGGCATGTGTTCTGAAAGAGACAGGAAGCTACTGGCAGGTGTGAGCAGAGAATGACATCATCTAACTTACATTTTAACAGGACCACTGGGGCTGCTGCGGTGAGAATAGACTACAGGACAGAGCGGGGACACCTGCTGGGAGGCTACTTCAATAGTCCAAGCAAGAGCTGAGGGTGGTTCGGACCAGGGTGGTAGCAGTGAAAGTAGTTCAAAGTGGTCAAATTCTGGGTTTATTTTGAAGCCAGAGCTGCAGGATTTGCTAATGGATTGAACATGAGATGTGAGAGAAAGAGAGGAACCAACACTGACAAAAATGTTTTTACCTGTGTACCTAGAAGAATGGGGTTTCCATTTCCTGAGATAATATAACTGAGAGAAACAGAGGCTTTTGTTTGCTTGACTGTTTAGCTTTGTTTGTATGGTGAGGAGAGAGCAGGAGTTCACAGGAACTGTCTCTGACGTCTAGGTGGAGATGTGAGCAGGCAGCTGAATGTGAGTCCCGCGTTCAGGGCAGAGATGGAGCTTCTTTGATGAGGTACTCAAGGAGGGGACCCTCTCTGAGTCCTCCCCCTCTCCTGAGCATCCCTGGACATGCCTGGAATAATGCCAAGGGCCAAGCACTATGACTCAGAGACCTGGGTCCTAGAGGAGCAGTATGGGGTAAGAGTTGAGGGTTCTGGGGTCAAATCTCGCCCTCCCTTCCTAGCTGTGTGACCATGGGCAAGTCATGGAAATGCCTTGTGCCTCCCTTTCTCCTGAAAACTGGAGATGATCCCAGTGCCGCAGGGATCATTATAAGAACAAATGAGGCAGTTCATGTGACTGGCTCAGCACAGTGTCTGGCACCCAGTAAGGGCTCAGGACATGTTAACCATCATTACAGTCAGTTCCAGCTCTGCCACTTACAGGTTGTGACTCTAGTGACTAGATGCTCTCCTAGTTCCTTTCTTGATCTGTCCCACTATGGCTCCAACAAGGATAAGAATCTGAAGCCTGAGCCTTTCTCCTCTTGGAGAGATCCTGTCATCTTGGGGAACCACCCCAGCACTCTGGAGGGAGAGGCTGCAGGCTTCTGAATTGCTGCATCAAAGGATATGCTAAAGAAGGGCGTTTGGGATGGAAATAACAGCATAAGCAAGGATGGGAAGGTGCAGGTGCCCCAGAAGCAAGACTGAAGCCTAGGGGTGTGGCAGGATCTGTCATGCTGGAGCAGGAAGTGGGAATGGAGCAGGGAGCCAGGGAAGGTGAGCCAAGGTGGAGTGGCCTGTTACCAAGTTGTCTGTTCCCAAGACAACTTTGACCTCAGGAACAGTCAGGTGAAGTGGGGTTGCCCCAGGGGTACAGTGTAAAGGTAAACACTGACTCCAGCATCCTCCTGCTTTCTCTTCTCCTGTATTACCAGGCAGCCCCTACCCCCTCTTCCTCCCACACGTACCCCGACCTTGTCTTTTGTGATGCCTCCAGCTCTCCCAAAGCTCTGAGCTCTTGCTTTGGTGGAAGGCTTCCCAGTCCTGGGAGCAGACTCTTTCTAGTAACTGATGAGGCAGAATGTGTCCCTCCTCCCATCCCTTCTGGCAAAACCCTGTCTAAACACCTTGACATTTACAGGACATCATGAAAATGCCCTTAATTACAACCCTGAGTATCCATGCTACAAGCCTGGGCATGGGAACATTTCAGCCCCTTCAGACTGCTGGGTTTTGATTATAAACTAGGCTGCCAGTGTATATGGAGGAGAGCTTGAAGGCATTCCTCCAGTTCTTCTAGGTCATTTACTGATAGGAACTGGCTCTCAGAGGGCTGAGTGTTTTGACCCCAGTGGCCTGGCTTCCAGCAGAAGTGCCCCACCCTCTGTTCTCAAAACCGTGTGCTCAATCCACAAGGGAGGAACCACAGGAAATGGCCTTGCTGGTCTCCTGGAAGAGTTGCTGGGGCTCTCACCCCCACCTGCTGATCAGTGCCTCCCACCCCCAGGTGAAGACCCACACAAGAAACATCTTTGTGGGAGTAAGGACAAGCTTCCCACATCTGGGGAGCAAGCATGGGGGAGGGCACGTGCTGGGGTCTTGGAGTACAGAACAAGGACGTGTTACCATCAACAGGCTCAGCTTGTCCTCGCACACTAAACAAATGACCCAAAAGTCCAAAAGTTGGTGCAAGGATTGGAAGCTTTACTCAGATAACCGGCATCTGGGAGACGACCAGGCTAGAATCATCATGACTTCTGATGGCCATTCCGGGGTTTATAAAGGGGAACAGGCAGGAAGGTGAGGTAAGGGTTTTGTTCTGCAGGCAAAAGGGGAGGCTGGTCACAGGATCAGCAGAGGGTCAGAGTCAGATGTCAGGGTCCCATGATGGGTTCTCTGGCGTCATGGAGTCTGCAGTTGGTGGACTGGTCAGCTTCAAACCCTTGATGTTATCTCAGGGTTGAGTTCCTTATCTTTTAGAGACAACTCAAAGACAATAACCTTAGTCAAGCATCACTGGAACATAAAAATACCTGACTTGGACCTCTAACTAATGTGGATGTAATTTTCCTTTAAGCAAGAAGGTGAGTTAATAATCAGCCAGGGTGCTTTGCCTTTGTCTTGGAATTCCTTGTTTGAAGTTGATTAGGAAAGGTAAGAAAACAAGAGAACTTAGTTTCAATTCTTAATTTTAGGTGTACAACATCTAAAGTAAATCAGCGTAAGAGGGTATAATGGCAGATAAACAGAAATAAACTTTTGAGAAGGACCCTTTTGGAGCATGATTTTATCTGCAGTTTCAGCCACGTGTCAGTTTCTCAATTCCTCTGCTAACCTCAAGGAATTGATGATTATTAGTTCCTTAAGTTAATGAGTAACTGAAATTTCCTGCTGGGTCTTAGTTACCCCAAAGATGGCCAAACATGGCCATTCTCTGGCCAAGGTCCCTTTCAGACATTTATGTCACCATCCAGCTGTGCCAGCCCTCACCTCCACCTTCCCCTGAACCCATTGTCCCAGGCTCTGCATCTCTGATCAGGTTCTTCAGAGAGGAAGCATGCCATCGTTGGCAGTATGGGGTGTGGGAGTGCATGGGGAGTTGCCTGGTTGGGGGTGGGAAAGGGATCCCAGGGTCTAACTGCTCCTTAGACTCTCACCAATCCCCCTGTTTGCAGCTCCTTCATCCTCTCCTTTAGAGATTTTGGGTGCCTCTAATTCTCACCATTGGCTCCTTCGGGTGCCTCTAATTTTTACCACTGGCTCCTGGATCTACAGACTAAAAGGTGTCAGTTTTCTTCTCTCTGCTAATTGTTTTTATCTTACCCATCCTATTTCTTTTCTTTTTTTTTTTTTTTAAAAAGATGACCGGTAAGGGGATCTCAACCCTTGGCTTGGTGTTGTCAGCACCACGCTCAGCCAGTGAGCAAACCGGCCATCCCTATATAGGATCCGAACCCGTGGCCTTGGTGTTATCAGCACCGCACTCTACCGAGTGAGCCCCGGGCCGGCCTTAAAGCAGTTTTTTTTTTCCTTTTTGTCTTTTTTCGTGTCCGGCAACGGATCGCAACCCTCAGTGTCGTGCCCGTACCGGACCGGGACCGGCAACGGGATCACAACCCTCGGTGCTGCGCCCGCACCTCGCTCAGCCAGTGAGCGGGAACCGGTCTGTATGTGGGATCCGAACCCTCGGCGGGAGCGCCGCCATGCTCCCAAGCAGCGCACTGTAGCAGTGCGCCACCAGGCCAGCGCTTACCCATCCTATTTCATCCTGCAACATTTTGTTGACATCTCTTGTCTCCTAGGCCCAGGGGATTTAAGTGTTTCTTATTCTTCTGTGTTCCTTTAAGTGAAGCTTCCAGAAGAAATGAGTTTAGCCTCAGAATTTAAATGGAGCTATCTGCAGCTTCTACTTTCTACATCCTGGCTTTATATATATTTATATATATATACACACATATATATAATTGCACCTTATGAATTATCATAAGCTACCTCAAACCTTTAGAGCCACAAATTCAGAAACATATAAATAAAAACACACCTCCAACACATCTTCAATTTTTCATGAAACAGGTAATACCGGTGCTACAATTTGAATGTGCTCTCCAAAGTTCATGTGTTGGAAACTTGGTCCCCACTGAGAAGGTGCTGGGAGGTGGGAACTTCAAGAGGTGTTTAGGTCATGAAGCTCTACCCTAATAAATGGACTAATGTCATTATTGCAGGAATGAGTTCTTTTTCACAGGAATGAGTTCCCTATAAAAGGACAAGTTGGCCCCACTTTTCTCTTTCTCTCTCTCTCTCTCTCCCCCGACCCCCTCTCTTACTTTTCTTCAATGGGACAACACAGCAAGAAGGCCCTTGCCAGATGCTGGCTCCTTGATCTTGGACTTCCCAGTCTCCAGAACCATGACCCAATAAATTTCTATTCATTAGAAATTACCCAGTCTGTGGTATCCTGTTATGGCAGCACAAAACAAAGACACTGGTTTATTCAAAGGAATTAGAAACTGATCATAAGAATTTCAAGTACCAGTGAGAGACCAGAGACTAGTATTCACCTGAATACTGAAGGAGCTTGAAGCCAGAAGGCAACCATCTCTGTTTATTGAAATACAGAGTGAACAAAGAGCCCATTTTTCTTCTCCTTTTTTTAAAAACTTTTTATTTTGCAATAATATTAGACTTACAGAGAATTTGCAAAAATAGAACAGAGAGCTCCTGTATGCCTTCACCAAGGTTTCTTCAATGTTATGCAGTGTCTATATAGGAGTGGGAACTGAGGACCAGAGGTGTCTGACTTGCCAAGGGTTGCATAGGATCCAACCTGGGCTTCAGCCAGGCCACCTGACACCCTCCACACTCTGAAGGGTCACAGACGGGACCCTAAGTTGAGCAAGACTTGAGGCAGCAGTGGATGCAGGAGTGGAGGGAGCTGCATGGTGGTGGAGAGGAGCTAGAGAGGAGGGCTAAGGGTCCTGCCGAATTCAGCATCTGTCAGATCCCATCTCTACGGTTTTACTAGATGATCTTGCTTCTTTGGGCTGGACACTGACTTTCCCTAGGGGATGCTGGGGTCCTGGGCAAGTTATAGTTTGGAGCCCTAGAGTCCTTCTTCTGCCACCCAGGTCATGCTGAGGCTGGAGGCTAAGGAGAGAGAACTGCTTGCAAGCTCCTTGGGGAGAAGAGGAGAAAAAGGCTGACCCTTTGCTGCATTCTGCTCTCACCTGATTGCTGTGCCTGGCCTGGCTGCTGCCCATCCCTGCTCTACACCCTGAGGAAGAATGAGGGAAGCCCCCAGGAGGGACCTTGCTCCAAGTCTCACCCCATGTGCCCCTGGTCTGGGCTTTGCCATTCAATTCCCCTCTTCCTTGCAGGCAGTCACAGAACTCTTCCTCCTAGCAGGGCTGGTACTAAGGTGAGGGAACAGACCCAGGGTGCACAATTTAAGGAGGCGCCCAACCTCAGGTTCGTGCAAGTGCAAGGCTGGTACCTGAGAGTGAGGACCATCTTAAATTTTCCACCCAGGTCACCTCACTGGCCTTACCCTAGTCCTGTCCCCAGCAAAAAGATATTCTTCTATGGGTAGCCCCTACAGAGTTCTGCCCCTCAACAGTCCTAATCCTGAGGCTGAGACCCAACAGCCAGCCATGGTGAGTGTGAACAAGCCCTTTTTCTTGGGAATTCTCCTCCAACCCATCTCACCCCAATGCCCCTGCTGCCAACGTAGCCCTGTGGTCATTGCTCCTTCTGGTCTGTAATGAGCAGCTGGTGCTGGAATGCCCCCTCACCCCTATCAGAGTGAAGAAAACAAAGGAAGGAGTGGGTCTCTTCCTCCCCCAGCACCTCCCCTCCTTTGCCTGCCATCTTTGCAAGAGCAGTTCATCCCCTCCCCAAATCCTCTTGGGTATTGACAGCTCACATGGTTGGAAAGTTCTTCCTTATAAGGATGGCTTTTTGTGTGACAAGATTTTGTATTGGCTCCATCTTTTTTTGCCTGATTTAAAGACAAGTGTGTATTAAAGAATATTTGGAGAGAACAGTAATCACATTGTTTTGGAATAACAACTAACAAAGTATTTGCAAATAAATATCCCTGAGGGTCTACTTTAAAGAAAAGATAAGACTCATTTGCAATTAGCAGAGCTATTTACATACAAACTATTGCATCAAAGTCTAAGAAACACATTTGCTCAAGTAAGGTAAACAAAAGACTTCAAATCTTATATTCTCAGTTATTTGGCTTAACAACCCTTTTCATCCAAGGTTTTGATACAGGTAAACTCAGCCCAGTCTGAATTCTGATTATATGGGGTCCGAATGGATGAGGTCAGACAGTTACATGGGCACCTGCCTTCCTGAGGACCCCTGCTGTGTCCATCCTGAACTGGCACCCCCATTACTCCAGCCCCTTTGCAGAGTCTGGCACCAGGCATCAACCACATAGACACCCCCAAATGTCCTGAACAAGGACAAGATAAGAGGTTTCAGGGAACAGATGGGGGAGAGGAATCTGAGCCTTTGACAAAGGGATTAAATAGAGACTGCAGGAAAGGAGATTTTGGACAGAGGGGCCTGGAAAATGTGTGATTCGATTCCTTAAGGGAGGAAAGAGAATTTTAGCCCTAAATTTGGATGGGGCAGGTTGAGTAGAATCACCGAACGGTGGGGGGACGGTAGTGGTTATGAACTGGAGGGAAGATGGCTCTACACTTCCAGCTTAGTGGCCTCAATGTGGCTTTTTTTTTTTTTTCCTAGAGTCTCCATCTGAATGCAGGAAAGACTGTTACCCAATAGTGATTCCAGAAGTCTTGGTTCTGAGGCCTCCACCACCACCCCTCCTGCTGGATAGGTGACTGCTGCTGGCTGACAATGGTGCGAGGTGGCTGGAGGAGAGGAGCAGACATTGACGGGGCCTGGGAAATACTCGAGGAAAAGGTAGGGAGGAGAGAACAAGAGGATCAAGAAGAAAGACCACAGAAGGCAGGGATTTTTTTAAAAAGGCATCATCATCATCATAGCTAATATTTATACAGTGCTCACTACATTCCAGCCATGTGTTAAGTGCTTTATACATATTAGCACATTAAGTCTTCATAAAGGCCTGTGAGGCAGATACTATTATTATTCCCATTTTACAGATGAAGAAACTGAAGCACAGAGAGTTTAAGTAACTTGCCCAAAGTCGCACAGCTAACAGGTGGCACAGGAAACTCACAGGGTTTAGGAAAACTGAATATTTTCCTGATGGATTTTGGATGTGGCCAGCACCATTGTGCACACAATAAGCACAGCATGAAGTCTTCCACTCCAGCACCAAGCCCCTCCCCGCTTCCCTTTACCAGAAGCCTCCTGACTTACAACTTTCTGGCTTCTGCATCGGTGCAGTTCTCCACCCAGTTGCCTAATAGTCAACCTAATGGTCCCTCCCCCCATACATTTGGTGCCCCAAAGCTAAAATAAACCCTTGCAAACCCATTGTTGCTGCTATCCCCACTTTCAGGGCAGCCCCAGGCTGCCTGACACTTTGAGCACAGCCCGGCAGATTTTCCTCCTTTAATAAAGGTTGAATGGTACCCGGCATCTCGGCTCACTTTCTTTCATTTCGCATGTGTTGAGTGGGCACATTATCCAAGGAAAGAGTTACCCCTCCGCCAGTCCCTCTCCTCCCACCCCAAAAGTAGCCCAGGCCTTTCCTACCAGGGTCACCTCCATTGAAAGTGTAAATAGGTATGTGGACAGATAATAAAGAGAGGCAGGGCCTGTAAATAAAGACCTGTGGAACTGGAGAGCTGGAAGGAGCCCAGTCTATCACCCACATTGGCAAAACCAGGGAAAGAAAGTGTTCTACCCCTGTTCACTTGGCTGGCTAGTGATAGGCAAAGACTAAGAAGCCCTGGTTCCTGGGTCAAAAGAGATGAAGGAATGTATGGAAAGCCACACATAGTATTTTGGTTCATCTCACTTGAACAAGAACTAGGAATTTAAATGTTTATTAATCTAATGTTAACTGTGGACTTTAATTAATAATAATGTATCGATGTTGGCTCACCAGTTGTAACACATGTATCACACGGATGCAACATGTTAACAATAAGGCAAACTGGGGTGGTGAGGAGAGGGTAGACAGAAATTCTCTGTACTTTACACTCATTTCTCTGTAAACCTAACACTACTCTAAAAATACGAAGTCTATAACTTTTTTTTAAAGTTCATTTAATATAAGTTCTGTTTGCAGTTTATGAAACAAAGCCGCTTTTCAGTTCATGAGCCCACCCTTTTCTGAGAACAGGCTCTAGACAATGCAGGGTAGGTGAGCTTGGGCTCTTACAAGGGGGTAGAAATCCATGCCAACTGTTGAAAATCATGTGCCTTCTCTTCTGCAGACAAACCAAGGGGCCCTCCAGCTCACACACACAAGAGGTTACATTTGAAAATTGAGCACAAATGGGAACTTTCCCCTTGAAGATTCATAACTAAAGTTTAGGAAATAGGTCAGTTAGATGGTTGATCCACAACCAGAGAACAGATGCTTTGAGAGATAAAGACGTAAAAGAGAGAAACAGATAAGAGACAAGGAGGAGGAAGAGGAGGAGAGGAGAAGAAGGGAGAGAGGGAAAAAAGGGGAGAAGGAAACGGGAAATACAGTCATGCACCACTTAGCGTTTCGGTCAACAATGAACCACATATGTGACGGTGGTGGTCCCATATGATTACAATGGCTGTACCATGTAGCCTAGGTGTGTAGTAGGCTGTACCATCTAGGTTGGTGTGAGCGCACTCTATGATGTTTGCACAACCATGAAATCACCTAATGATGCATTTCTCAGGAGGTATCCCTGTCATTAAGTGATGCATGACTAGGTGAAAAAAGAGAGGATAAGGCGAGTTGGTGGGAAATAGGTAACTGATGTCACTTCATATCTTGGATAAAGACTGTGCGAGGCTTCTTTCGGACAGGCACTGGGTATGCACAGAAATAAACACCCTGCACGAGTGAGATGTAGTTAGCAATGCAGTTCCTTTTTATTAGTTATAAATAAAGTACAAAAAATCCACCAAAAGTGAATCTAAGCATTTACACAATTCCTAATGTCTCCGCCTTTTCATTGATGCACTATTGCTTTAATATTCATAATAAATATTCTTCTAGCTTTCTGCTATAAAATAGTCTATGTAGCAAAATGTTGCACAGCACAACAGAACAGAACAGCAGGAGGATTACAAAAAAGGACAATCAACACTGAGGATAATCCTTTCACTTACCAGGGGCAACCAAATTACCCCTCGAGGGCCCGATGCAGCAGGCTCCATAGCTGAGAAAAGAGCCACATCCAAGGCCAGAAGTGGGGCTGGGAGAGGGGTCGGGGATAGGGTGGGGTGGTGAGGAGGCTCAAAGGTGGGGGCACAGGCCAGCCAGGGCAAAGGGCCCCTTCCCACTCTGACCCTGCAGAGCAGCATAAGGCATGCCCATCCAGGAGCCCTGCCCAGGGGGCAGTGTCTGCCAGGCCTGGCAGTGTGGTGGTCGTGCTCCCATCTCCAAGGAAAACAAGGCTCCAGGGTGGAGGCAGAGGGCAAGCTGGGCAGGCAGCAGGCAGGAGCCCAGGGAAGGGCACCCATTACCCAGCCAGAGCAGAGTTGGGGCTTAGGAAACATACACGGCCCCGCCACTCATACAAGCCTAGCTGGGCAGTGGCAAATCTAGGCCTCCACTTCCTCCTCCACATCAGCACCGTCCCCATGGGGTGTCATGTGGAGGGGAGATATCCCCACCGGGCAAAGGCAGTGATGTCAAGAGGCAAGAGGGAAGCGTGAGATGGAAAGGAGGGGAAGAAGGAGAGGGAGACATGCCAGGGTCCCAGCCTATTCAAAGGCTCCTCTTGGGAGTGGGAACCTCCTCTCTGCCCTTTTGGCTCAAAGGCATCTGGGCTCATGCTGTGCCAGCCTTTGATGCCGCTGCTCCTCTGAGCCCTCCCCTATGACTCCTCTTGGGCAGTGAGACTGGAGGCCCCCCACCCCAGCCTCCGTAGCAGCCCCTCCTGCCCACAGCCCCCATGCAGCAAAGGTAGAGGGTGAAGGAGGAGATGCTGAGGAGGAGAGACAGTGACTCTAAAACCTATGGCCCATTCTGTTGTCAGTGGGTGGTGTGTCAGCAACAAAGGCTCCAGGAGATGATGGGATGGGGGTACCAATCCCAAACACCATAGTTTGGAGCTTCTATTCTGCCTCCCCCATCCCCATATCTAAAAAGACATGGATTTCAGTTCATTCTGCAAATGACCACTCAAACCTAGTGAAAGGGCATGTCTCATATCCAGGGATGTGTCCCCCTAACTTACCCTCCTGCCGCTTACAGGATGCTGCATATAGTAGGACAAAAATCCTCAGGATGTCTACTCTGAGCAAATCCGCTGAATAAATTCTCTCTATTCTTCTCTTTCTTTCCTCTCCTTTCCTTTCTCCTTCCCTGTCTTCTCTCCTGAGAAGATGAGATAGGCACAGCATGGTGGTTGCCCACTGGATCTGTGCCATATTTTATCCAAATCAGAGGGACCCTAGAGATCTCCCAGTTTACCTCCCTCACCCCAGCCCAGGAAATTGAGACTCAAGGAGCCCAAGTGACTTGCTCCAGGTCACAGGGGAGTCTGCAGTAGAGCTGGTCTCAAAACCCAAGCCTCCTGATCCCCCAGTCCAGGGCTCATTCTAATAAATCAGGCTTTTTGACTTTCAGATGCTCCTGCTGATAATATCCAAAGGGCTGCAATTCTGAAACCATAGAGAGTTGGAGCCCAGATGGAGACAGTGATTTCTAGGGTCTGGAGACATTCCTCAGAGAATGGAGATCGAATGGGCTGAGGTTGTGGGAAGGGTGAGGGAAGAAGGGAAAGCAGGTCAATGATGGGGGAAGAGGGGTGAAGTTGGGGGAGGTGCCAAGGGTAGCAAGTGAAAGGATTACCCCAGTCTGCTGACGAGTGCAAATTATATTTATATATGTGCTAAATACAGTCACTATATTGGAGTTTTTCACTAGGTCACAGCATACAGAATCAAAGGTTTGCATTTTGTATGGAATGTATCCAAAGAGGCCAGCACCACAGTAGGACAGCTTGCAATCACACACCCTGATAGTTTGGACGAAATAAAGTTCGCGGAATTTTATTTAATTTTTTTTTTTTTTGTATTCGTATTTGTCATCGTACCAATGCATGCAAAGCATTCCACTCCCAGAAACAACGCCAAAATGAGGTAATAGGAGTAATAAAAAAAATTAGTATCCTTTCTAAATAAATAAATTATAATTAAAAATGCAAAACAACTATAAAAATAATTAAATAAGAACCCACAATATCTACAAGTTAGTCATAAATTATGATTGTTAAATATAAGGCATTTAAACTCACAAAACCCTGTAAACTAGCAACGTGCCATGTTTTTTGTTTTTTGTGTTTTTTTCATTTTTGTTTTTCTATCAGCTGAAATCGCTCTAGCATTTGCTCTATGCGCGCAGGAGATGAAACACGAGGGGACCTGACAGACGTTGCTACAGCCCCACACGGGGAGTGTTTGTCCCGCTGGCAGGCGGGGAGCTTGGGGGATTTCTTCAGGAAAAAAAAAAAAAAACTCTGGTGCTTTTTCTTCACCATTGAAAAAACTGTGCTTGTTCATTAGGCGTAAAGAGTTAAGAATACTTGCACGGAGGCTGGGAACATCTGCAGAAGAGGAGTTTGAGTCCTGCCACCGGTGGTGGGCAAGGGAGCCCGGGCACTGCAGGAGGTCCCGGCCAGGTGGAGGTGCCCACGGCCCCTGCCCGCCCTCTGCCTGTGCCCAGCTGGGCTCGTGGCAGTGGGCTGATTGATCGGTGTCCTCAGTGGGCTTGTGGTGGCATGGCTGCGGCTGCAGTTAGGAGGCCCAACTTGAATCCTGGGGCCGCTCTCACCCCAGAAGGCACTCATGCGTCTCAGTCAAGAAGGGGTCTGAGTCCCTTGAGTTGAGCATAAGGAGGACTACCAGTGGTTTCCCCTCCTGGAGGTGGTGGATGTGAGATGCTGAGGCCTGACCCTGCCACTTCTCTGTTCTTCCCATGTTCCAGGCCAATGGGGGACCTCGGAGGAGCACAAGTGCAGACCCTGCTTCTCCCTTCCCACCCAAAGGGCTGCCTGGCTGAGGAAATGGGTGCTGGGAGGGTTCTGAGTGCCCACAGCCTCCTGTCCCCACCTACAGGGTACAAGGGCCTCAGAGACGGGAAGGGATGGGGGAGCTTCAGGATCTATCCCCAAAGTAAGCAGCTTACCTCTCCCCTCTGGGAGGTCCCTACCACAGTCCCTAATGTCAGCCTGGAGCCAAGAACTGAGAGGGATGAGAGGACCCAGTTCCACTCTCTCACTCAGCACGAGTGCCCTCAGCCTCTGAAACACAGGGTCGTG
Organism: Galeopterus variegatus; assembly: GCF_000696425.1. Classification (NCBI taxonomy): domain Eukaryota; kingdom Metazoa; phylum Chordata; class Mammalia; order Dermoptera; family Cynocephalidae; genus Galeopterus; species Galeopterus variegatus. The sequence continues at coordinate 379,194 of NW_007726950.1, read as the reverse complement.
CCCACAGAAAGTCCTTTTCAATGGCTTGGTCAGCCGACTTGAAAGAAGATATGTAGATATTAGGGAGGATCACAAAGTGTGCGTGCTGTTAGGAAACTTAGCGAGCATCCAATCCAACCTCCTCGTGTCACAGCTGAGGAAACTGAGGCTCAGAGAGTCAAAGCGGGGTTTCTAGCACTGCCCACTTTGTCAGTGAAGAGCCAAGACTGAACCCGGGTCACCAGCTCTAGTTCCATCCTGGCCTCCCCGCTGACCCCCTTCCACCTGCTGGCCTTTCAAACCAGCCTCAGAAGAAGGAACGAAAGACTGAGACTGAGAGGAGAGACCCTCCTAGACCACCGCAGCTACCTCCAGATCAAAGCCATCTTCCAATGAATTCTTGGTCTTGACCCAGCCATTGGGGAGGATGGAGAATTCCCAATTTAGTGTGGTTGTTAGTAACCGGCTTTCCCTGAAATCTTGACTCAACTGTACTTTCCCTACTGGTGGGATCTCCAGCCTTTAGCTCTGGAGACATTGTTCACACACTGAGATCACTGAATTAGACACTGTAATGCTCGTTACTGCTAACCCAGAATCTTAGCTTATTCACCATTTTTGCACTATTGGATGTGTCTTGTCCCCTCAGCTAGACTGTAGGCTCCTCAAGGCAGGGACACTTTCTTTCTTACTGTCTTTCCCAGCACCTGCACCAGTAGGCACTCAATAAAGATTTTATAGAACACCTAGATATTGGCACTGGGAGAGGCCTTAGTCTGAACAAGGTTCTTGAGTAACCTCCTGCCAGGAGCCACTTTCCCCACTCTTGGCCTGCAGGAGACAGCACCAGTTGTGCTAGAAGGCTCTACCTCAAGCCAAAATCTGCCTCCCTGTCATTTTTACCCATTGGTCCTGTCTTTACCCTTGGTAGCAGCGATATAGACTCAAATTGCCTTAACCGTATGGAATTGCTTCACATATGTGATACATAAACTGTCCCCTTAGTCTTACTGATATGAGGGCACTGAGACTGGGTTGGGGGTTGAGGTGAAGGGAGGCTTTGAGAACATTGCAAATTAGGGAAGAGGAGGAGGGCAAAGGGCACAGGAAGATCGCAGAATTCCAGTCGACCTGGAGTTTCCCATGTATGGATAAAGAAAGTTGAGTTTGGGTTGGAATTTGGTGGATTTTCTCATCTCCATTCTTCTGTCCTCCCATCTCCTTTTGCGATTCAGAAAAATTGTGGGATGGTATAGAAAGACACACTGTATGGTGTCACTCAGAACTTCCAGGTCTGTCTCTCCCAGCACCCGGATCCCCAAACTCCAGAAGGTTCCCAGGAGAGAGCATAGGACACACCGGACAGAGAGTATTAATCCTCACAACACCTCGGTGAGGTAGAGGGAGAGGACATGAGCATGCACTGTTGTTTCCCCCCACTCAGAGGAGAAGGAAACTGAGGCACAGAGAAAGAAAGGAACTTGCCCAAGGTTATCAAAGAGTCAAAGAAGAAGCGAGAGGCTAGGGACATGGGGCCTCCCAAACCCAGCCAATGTGGTCTCAGAGCCAGGGCCATTTCTGAGGGACAGTATCAGGACTTGAGACATCCCAGAGGAAGCTCAAGGGTCTCCTCAAGGTCCACTTGACCTCAGACCTGAGTGCTGGCTGAGAGCACTTCGGCCAAAACCCAGTGTCCGTCCCCTATGCTATCCAGTCTGCATCATCTGGTTAAGTTTTTTGCATAGGGAGGCAGTGACTACCTCACCTCTTTGTGACAGGTCAAGAGTACAGCCTAAAGGAAGGAGTTGGGGAGCACATGGCCTCCTGGCTCTGGGAGCACAGAGCTGTAGCTGAAAGCCAGCCCTCCTTAGGTCAGGGTGGAACCAGGGGGGACAGCTGGAGCCAAGCAAATGAGCCCTGGGACTGGGAGCCCTCCCTCAAGATGAGCTCCCCCCTTTGCCGGCTCAAACTTTACCTTCCTCACCTCCCCTGAAACCCTCGGAGCCTGGAGAAGACCCCACTTCTCCTTTTCCAAATGCCCCCTCCACGCTCCGTGCACTGTAAACATGAGAAAAACAGAAGCCAAGGAAAAACAAAAACAAAAACGAAACGAGCACCCCCTCCCACCTCCCAACCTGGGTGAAAAAAATCATCTTTTTTCACCGTAGACAGGATTTGGCTTTTTTTTTTTTTTTTATCACTTTGATTCCTTTTTCCTTTTCTCTCATAAAGACGGGAAGATTGGGGCTGTCGTTGGTTGGTTCAGTCAGGCACCAAAACAAGAAACTCAATGAGGAATATTTGGTGCGGATTCAGTAATAGCGACATGTCCACCACAAGATGACTAGAGCACCACACACGACATTTTTCTTAAGCTAACATGCTCTGGCTGCCATCCACAGAAATAGCTAGAGACCCCTACATGGTTGCTACGTGGTCGAGAGGTATATACACAGTCCTTCAAAGGACAGGATTGAGGGGCCGGTCTATCAGCTAGTACCTTCAGGGTCGTACCTAGGTTCTCAGCAGCCTGGGCCCCCCCTTCCCACCCTGCTCTGGGCATGGCCAGCTCCCTCCCTCCAGCGCAGCAAGGCGGATGGGGGCAGTCACCATTCTGCATGGGTGGGTCTTCCCCCCTCCTTTCCCTCAGACACTGATACCACCAACTCCTCTCTCCACAGAATGTGCTTGCAGGCTTCTCCTCTACGTCAGATGGCTCAGAAGGCAAAGTTTGGCTGCAAGGGCTATGGCCGTGGGGGACCTGGTGAAGGAAATGGGGTGTCCGCTGGCTAATTCCTCCCTCAGCTGTCGGCTCCCAGCTGTGTCTCAATGTCCACTCGGCAGATGGGGCATTTCTTGCTCATGGCGAGCCACTGGTCCACACACAGTTGGTGAAAGAGATGCATACAGGGCAGGCGTCTGCAGGAGAGGAGTGAGGGTCAGGGGACTGGCAGGGAGAAGGACTGGGGCTGTGTCAGGAGCTGAGGAATGCTGAGGGGACCAGGGGACATACACCCAGGACCCCTGGGGAATTGCCAAAGAGGGTTTTAGGAGCCTTGCCACAGAATCAGGCTGTGGCTGAGTTGGGAAACCATGACAGGAAAGAGAGCCTCAAGGCCCACCTCCTCCAGGAGGCCCTTTCAGATTAGATGGAAACAAAGCCATGATTCTGTCTTAGGCCTATCCAGGCCAAATATCGCACTGTTCTCTAACATTTGCATCTACACGTCTATACCCCTGGGTACCATACGTCCAGAACACTTCACACCTCACCTCCCCTGTGTAACCATGAAGCACACTATAGCACTCCTGGCACACTCACATGCACAAGCAAGCAAGCACCTCCACCCCCAGAATACAGCGCAATGATGGGTCACCAATTCCTGTGAGAGAAGGGAGAAGGAATCAAAGAGGTGCCCCCCTACCTCACATCCTCTCCATCCTCGAGCATAGACAGACAGATTGTGCATTTCTCATCTGTGTCTGACTCCTCCCCCTCGTCCTTCTTGCCCTTGCCGTCCTGGGGTCTTCGCTAGGAGAAGCAGAGAGAGGGGCATTCATTACCTGGAGCAGACTCACCTGGTGGCCACTGGCTTTGATCCACCATCTCCTCCCTCCCTCGCAGTCTCTCCTTCCCCTGGAGTCAGTCTCTCTGTAAGTTCTTAAGTAATACCCAAACCTCCTTCCCAGCCACCCCCCATCACTACGCGGTGAAAGCCAAGTGAGGAAGAGGCTGAACGGACTTTATTTTTGCTGTCCCAGGCACTTTCTAGGGGCAAAGAGTTTGGAAAGGAATTGGGTCCCTAATGAATCAATCCTCTGCAAAGCTATGATGTGTGCATAAACAGCTTTCTCTTTCTGCTCCTTCCTGCCGACCACTCCTCCTTACACCATTTCCAGCCTAGATCCCTGCCTCCACTTTCAGGTCCAGTATGCTTCATTCATTCATTCGCTTATTCACGCTTTCACTCAACAAATATCCATTCATTATTCACTCATTACTAGATGAAGGGAAAATTCCTCAACCTGGTCCTGACTCCTATAATTTGTACCACACTGTTAAGAGCTATTGTATACATGTGGTCTTCAAAAAGATCATGGAAAGATACATACTATCTTTTAATTCCATTTCCCATTAACTTATCAAAGTACTCTCATATTGTTGGATTTCGCTTCCTATCCAGAAAGTTCCTTTAAGATAGGCACTAGCTCCAACACGAGATTAGACATCATACAGGATATCTATTTATACTTGTTGACTTTAATATTCCCATTTTTAATTCTGTGCTAGTTGTTTGCAAATAGTTAATGTAGAAAGTTTTAAGTTCATAGATGGCGTGGACAATGGCTTACCCTTCTTTACGTACCACCCCGCACTTGGCCAAGTAAAGGTATATCGTTGCTGCTTAATAAATATTCTGGGGAAGAAGGAATCTAATAATCAGTGAATGAATTAGCCTGCCTTTTGTGTTCTCATCTCCCTGCTCTGCAGGGAAACAGTCTGACAATAACCATGGGAAGAAAACTACCCATTATGTCCCTTCTCCAGGGATAAGCAGACTTAAAGGTCATTTTGCAAAGACAAAAATCTGGAGTCACAAGATGAGGACCACCCAGAAAATGACCTTGAGGCCAAGCCTAGACACCAGGTCTCCCTTCTCTGGTCCTAAGCTCTGGAGTTCCTTAGTGTCATTTAGTCTGGGGAATACTGTAACCTCACTGGAACATACAAGAAAACCTATTCCTCCTGCTTTCAGTCTTGCTATGCCCTATAAACCTCACTACAAACCATGCCAGGCTTCTGCAGTAAGCTTCCTCTTATCCAGAATCCAGAAAATCAGAATGACATCCATAGTCCCATATAACTGTCATGAATTTTGGGTATGAATAGAGTCATGATGATCTCTCTGCTGGTTTAAGAGTCCAGCTGTGTTTACTGGAGGAGTGGCCTCCCTTTAGTTGGCTCTGCCAGAAAAGGGATGTCCAGTAAAAGACACAATTAAGACTCAACTACTCTTGCCTATTTTCTATTGTTTTTGCCTGTCATTGTTCAAATTTTCCTTTTTAGGGCCGGCCCGGTGGCGCACTGCTACAGTGCGCCGCTTGGGAGCGCGGCGGCGCTCCCGCCGAGGGTTCGGATCCCACATACAGACCGGTTCCCGCTCGCTGGCTGAGCGAGGTGCGGGCACAACACCGAGGGTTGTGATCCCGTTGCCGGTCCCGGTCCGGTACAGGCGCGACACTGAGGGTTGCGATCCGTTGCCGGACACAAAAAAAGACAAAAAGGAAAAAAAAAAAAAAAACAAATTTTCCTTTTTATAGTTAATAATTTTAGTTTAATATTACCTTGTTTTACTGTCTAATCTATATTTCTTTAAATTAGTTTCTCTTTTCAAACCTTATCTTATTTCCTATTTTGTATTTTTAATCTTTTAGATTTCCCAGTTTTTGTTTTCTCTTCATTATTGACATAACTTATTATAACTAACTTTTTTCAGTATTTATTTATATTAATAATTATTCTATCCCTTTGCCCTTACCTTCTTATTTTATTAACATTCCTTTTTAACTTTGATGTTATTGATCTTAATTTTATATGTTGCTTTCGTATCTTTTCCCAGTTCTTATTTTTTCATATTTTTCTACTTTTGATTCTATATTTTCTCTATTTTGTCAGGGTCAGGGGGCAGCTGACCTGTTAGCTCACTTGGAAAAGCATAGTGCTGATAACACCAAGGTCAAGGGTTCAGATCCCTGTACCAGCCAGCTGCCAAAAAAAAAATTAATTAAATAAAATGTATTTTTCTGTTTTGTATTATTTTACTTTCAGTTTAAATTTCTTAAGGTTTTTCTTCATATTTTATTTGGGCCCTAACCATTGTCATTTCTCATTTTTAATTCTTATTTTTTAAAATATTTTTATTCCCTTAATTCTCCCTTTATTCTCCTAACTTTTTACCTGAGCCCTTTTTCTCACTGATTAGTCCATTTTCCCTTTTCATTCTTGGTGTTTTCTTTCCCTGTTTCCCTGTGGCTGTTGAAATGATGGCAGGTAAGGTGTGTGGTCTTGGCAGGAGCAAACACTCCACTCCTTTCCTTCCATCTTCTTCTCCAATAGCTTAAAGCTCACTTTCCAGAGAATGATTATTTTCCCCTTGCCAGTGACACCCTTAATTACTGAACTGGTAATTTCCTCTAGTGGTACACTATCTAGTGTCTGACACGTGGTAGCTACTCAATAAAATGTGGTTGAAATCATTTATGAATAAATTCAATGCCTCCGTGAGGAGCTGCATATACCAAGATGCTAGGTCTTTGACATTGACTCTACTGGCACAGGGGCAAGCCCAGAAAGGAGCATGACTCATATCAAGGTAACAGCAGCTGAACATTCCTGAGCACTCAGTAGGTACCAGGTACTGCACTAAGCTGTTGATGTGCATCAACCCACTGAACCTTGTAGCACCCATTATGGTAACTACTAATATGATCATTCCCATTTCACGTTAAAAAGGGCAGGGGAGGGGCCAGAAAAGCCAAGCAAGTTGGCCAAAGTCATGCAGCTACAGGTGGTAGAGCTGAAATTCAGAACTGGAATTCAAAACTGGCTCTGTCTGATCCAACACTAAGTGCTCTCAATCACATGCCCTGGGGTCTCTGGCTTGACCACAATGAGCATGGTTCTGCTCTAAGTTTCTCAACACTTGTCAAGCTTTTAACTCCCCCCAGAATGGGGAGATCTTTAAAAAATCACTTATTTATTTATTTTTCTAATAGACTTTATTTTGTAGAGCAGTTCTAGTTTACATAAAAATTAAGAAAATAGTACAGTATGTTCCCATATACCCTCCCCCATCCCCCCAACACACACAGCTTCCCCTATTATTAACATCTTGCATTAGTGTGGTACCCTTGTTACAACTGATGAACCAATATTTACAGACTATTACTAACTGAGGTCTATTAGATTATATCAGGGTCACTCATTGTGCTGTACCTTTCTGTTTTGACAAATGTGTAATGTCATGTGTCCACCATGACAGTATCATACCCAATACTTCCACTGCCCTAAAAAATCCCCTGTGTTCCATCTGTTCATTCTTTGTCCCTCCCCATGGAAACCACTGATCTTTTTATGGTTTTTATAATTTTGCCTTTTCCAGAATGTCACATAGTGAGAAGCATACAGTACGCAGCCTTTTCAGGCTGACTTCTTTCACTTAGTAATGTGAACTTAAGGTTCCTCCATGTCTTTTCATGGCTTAATAGCTTATTTTTTAAATTGCATGATAATATTCCATCGTATGGATATATCACATTTTGTTTATTCATTCACTTATTGAAAGACATCTTAGTTGCTTCCACACTTTTTTACTTATTTTAGTTTAAAAATGTTTCAAAAACTCAGATCCCTGAGCTCTACTCCTACCCCAAATTCCTGGGCAATAATCCTGGAGATTCTACCTCTATAGGCTTAAGGTAGACCCTGTGGCTCTGTGGCTTTAAAAGCTCCCCAGTTGATCTTGATGCTCAGTCAGGTTTGGAAACCCCTGTTCAGAAGCCTTAGTTGTCCATTTGTTCACATGTACGATTGGACTTGGTTTATTTTCTTAGACAAATATTAGCCTTCCACGTATGAGCCCTCTTTGCCCACTTCATTCAGATGCAAATATTTATATGCCTGTACACCTACATGTGTACACATACACCCACTCGCAAGTTCACATGCATACACACATGCCCAGCCCTCCTCCTTTACTGATGAGAGGTCCCCCCTTCTCCCCTCCTGATAACATCTGGCACAGGCAAGTGAGAAAATCCTAAGAAAGTATTACAGCTTCCATCTAACTGGAGTAAAGCCTTCTGAATTTTGGACAGTGCCCTTCTGTGGGCAATTAGACAAACTTTCCCTCCCATTCCCTGCCTCTGCAGAATGGCCTGCTGGCAGACTCACCTTCTTGTACTTGTGCGGGAAGGTGAACCTCTCAATGGTGTTCTGTACAGCTCCCCGAGTCACGTTTCCCAACCTGTCCTCAAGCTGCAGCAGCTCCTGCAAAGAGAAAAATATAAATGTGTGTACTCAACATGTACAAATGCACACATACACACGTTATACAGATGAAGCATTCACATAACCAACGGGAAGAACAAGTCTGATGTTGAAAGACTGCACCATCTCTACTCACTCTCTCTTTTTCTCTCCCTTACTCTCAACTCTGGATCTTTCTGCCACCCATGCCCTATCCACCAGCAGTGAGCAGGGAGAAGGGATGTTGAATGATAATGGTTTCTCTATCAACCCAGTTGGTGCCAGACAGAGTGACATACCTCATAGCTCTCCCGCACAGCAGAGGTGTGTCTGCTGGGATTTAGTCCCTGGAGAGCAAGGAAGTGAAGCTGAGGGTAAGGGTAGTTTCGGATTTCATGGACGACCTGTTGGGGAGAAAATGCCTTGGATAGAGCAAGGACTAAGGCTTCTTGAAGAGCCCAGCGTGCCACTCCTCCTCCCCAAACCACCAGTTAGCACCCGTTTGCGATGTGTGCATGGGAGTGCTGTCTTTCCCACCCTTGGGTCCCTCTCTCTTCATCAAAACCCAAGCTTGTGCCTGTACCAGCCCCAGAAGGAATAACAAAATCAATAAAGTGACAACTAACCCTGATTGGTCATTTACTTCACAGTAAGCACTTATCTAAGCACTTCACATGACTGACTGATTATCTCACCTATCTAAAGGTGCAACTGCTATCCCCATGTTACTGATAGGGTAAGTGAGGCACAGATAGGTTAAGTAATTAATTGGCCTAAGTTATGCAACCAAGTGACAGAACCAGGATTTCAAATCCAGGCAGTTGGGCAGCAGAGTCAATTCCCTTCACCTCTACTCTGCCCTGCCTCAGAGAGCAACATGATGGTTAAGGACTTGGGCCAGGACCAGAGTAAAGGCACAAAATTTAAAAGACTCAGGGTATTAAAAGACTCAGTAATTGAGATAAATAACACTGTAATGTAATCTTTTTAAAAAAATCAAAATGAATGCAAAAGAAGTCCATGCTAAGCAAAATATCAATATCTTAAAGACAGACAGACTCTGACCCTGAACTTGCATGGCCCAGACTCACTCATCTGACCCTAACCCTGGCTATGAGTCAGAAGGGCCAGGTTTCCATCAGGGCTCTTCAACTTACTGTGCATCCCAGGGCCAGTTGCTTAACCTCTCTATGCCTCAGTTTGCCAATCTGTAAAATAGGGACACTACCATTTTGTGTGGGGTTACTGAGAGGTTTAAATGAGATAATTTATGTAAAGTGCTTAGAACAGTGCATGATATGTGGTAAGTACTCCATAGATGTTCACTTCTCTTCTTCTCAGGAGATGATGCTTCATACCATGGAACCTCAGAGCTGACAAGGACTTCAGACATTACTTGTCCAAGCCCCTTATTATACAAATAAGGAGACTGAGAAGCTAAGTGGTTGAATGACAGAGAGAAGGATTGAAGGGTGGAATTACATTTTAGAGCAGCAACATGAAGCTGACTGGAAATAAGAAGAATTTCAATCAGTTTTTTGCTGCTTTCATGGAATATGTTCATTTTAATTTTGTGCAGCTTGCAATGCAAAAAAAAAATGAAAGGCCCCCAAACCCAATCCGATCCTTCTGCAATGTTCAGCACTCTGCAGTCTCCAAAAGGCCTGCCCCCTACAGAAGGCAGAACTGGATCTGCAGGCCAGGCCCAAGGGCTCCGTCTGTGATATTTTCGGCCCTCACGCCAGCCCTGTGAGATGTGCAAGACAGGCATCTTCACTCCCTTTTCACAGAGAAGTAGAACCAAACCCAGGGAGGTGCTGACCACAAGAAATTAACTAAATGAAGTCATATGAGATATGGGATCTAATCTGCCTTATCTTAGCCCTGAGCCTTTTCCCCACAGACCACAGACTGTCACACTGTCCCTTTTCACTCCTCCAGTGCCCACTCCCACTCCCTCCAGCGGTACCAGCTTCTATTCCAGCAGGTTCCTTTGCTTTCCCCTCAAGCCAGAGTGGAAACAGGAGCTGGGAGGGGAGGAGAGCCATCAGTGTACCTGAGAGCCAGAACACAGGGGACCTAGGGCACAGGGGAGCCAAGACACAGGGGAACTAGGGCATGGGGTACACAGAGGAGTCAAGACACAGGAGAGCCAGGACACAGCAGAGCTGCAAGACAGGAGCAGGGAAGCAGGCGAGCTAGGACAGAGTCAGGGGAGCTGGGACACAGGGGCGTCACAGGCCTCAGCCCACCACTGGCACCCCATGGGCAGCAAGGGAGTGAACGTGCTGGTTGAGCCCTTTCACTTACCATCTGCGTGGAGGAGGAGCTTCTGGGAAAGTGGTGCATTCGAGGAGTTGCTAGGTAATGCTGATAGTGCTGAGGGATGGGCCGCACCTGGAACTGAGTGGGACTCAAGCCGGCATCCACACTGAGATCCCTGCAGGGACACAGCCTCAGTGAGCCACAGGGTGGTGTGATTCAGCCATCAAGCTACAGAAGGGACCTCACACATCAAGCTCGTGGAGTAGAGTCAGAGTCACAAACCACCAGCTCAGTGAGGGGCTTCACATGACCCAGCGCTTCCCCTCTCTTTAGAGGGAAAGAAGGCTCTGCAAGCTCTGAAGGAGCTAGAGCTTCCCAAGCCCTATAAACATCTTGAAACTAGGGCACCAACGCACCCTCCCAAGACAAAGCCCATCCCTGAGAGAAATGTTGAAAGAAGAATCCAAACAGAGCAGGTCAGGATACAGAGCAAAGGAAAGACAAGGTCAAGACAAACATGGAGGAGGGAGCAGAGGCCATAGTTTTACCACTTTGAGAAAACAAGGGAAGGGGGCGGGGGATAGAGAGTAACTGGGTAAGGGACACAAAGAATAATTGCAATTTGTAATGATGAACATGCTAATAGTATTGATGTGATCATCACATACTGTAACAAAACTGATAGCCAACTCTGTACCCCATAAATATGTATAATCAATTATGTTTCAATTCTAAAAATCAATCCATTAATTAAAAAAAGAAAACAACAAAAGAGGGATCTCTACATTAGCTCTGCAGACTAGAAAAGCTATCCTGGTCCCCCACCTCCCACTCCTAAAAGTACAGGAAAACTCATTTCACATTAAACTTAATTAATTAATTAATTACACTGAAGAGAAACCAATAGATAATTTAGGAAATGGCTAATTTCAGATGTGAGGAGAAAATGTGCAAGGTGAGTTCAAAACATCTGGATGTAACTGAAAGCAAGATAGCTACCCAAACACTACGAAGGTCATGGCAAAAGAGCTCAGGAATCATCCTGAAGAGGCTCCCACTGGCCACAGCTAAGATAATTTGCATATCAGTAAGCATAACTGCAATAGAGATGTACACACATCAAACAGGTTTAAATCCATGAGTGAAATGACGCCAAAAAAAAAAAAAAAAAAAAAAGTTGATCATCTTTGCAGGATGCTAAGTAATCAAGTCTTCATTTTGAAAGCTAGTAAATGAAAGGATAAAACCAAGCATTTATTTTGCCTTTCCTTTATTAACTGTTCTTCAGGGTAACCAACTATCTGATCAGGGGAAACTTCTCCTTATCTAAGTTTTCCAGCTAATAGATGAATAAAGAATGATTGAATTATTTGTCACAATTTTGTATCCCCTAAAGAAATAAAGGATCTAGGCAAAGATCCTTTATTCATCCTAATTGATGAATTATGCTAACAATGCAAAAGGAGAGACAATCAGACTTTACGTTCTTTCTGGCTGAAGGACATAATACCGTCTATGATTTATTTTTGCCAAGAAATCAGAATTGAATGTGAATCTGTTCAAGCCTTGAGCTAAGTGCCAATGTGTAAGGAATACAGGAAACTGAGGAATATCTTAAACGCTACCATGAGAGTGTAACTAGAATAATCCAGATAAGGGGAAACTACAGGAAGAACAGCCTCGTTTCATTAATAAAAACATTTAAAAAAAAAGAAAAAGAAAAAAGACGTGGTGGGGCGCTAAAGGAATTTCTGCCTCCAGCCATGTTGGGATAATGGGAATTAAATTTACCTTCGCACTGTAAACCACTAGAAAACTGGTCAGAATACATTTAGTACCTGTTTTCAGGCACTGGAAATAAGCCTTGTAGAGTTGTGATCCATGAAAGGGAAACAAATGAGGTAAGCTTTATAATTCCCTGGTGTTTTGCATGAAGGTGCATTACAGATCATGAGCAGGGAGGGGGACCCTAGGCAGAGCATGGTGGTCTTGATGACTTGAGGATTCAGAGATCTTATTTCAGGGAGGCTGAGGTCTCTGAAAGTTGTGGTGCAGTATTTTGAAGAGGAGGGAGCTGCATAGAATTAGAGCTCCAGAAACCTGCAGGAGTCTTTACTGAATATTAAGATAGGCATGCATGGGATGAAATTCCACCATGTTGTGCAAAGAGAGCAACCGAGGAATAGTGAGTGGTTCCCAGAAGTTAGACAGGGTTTAGGAAGCATTTGTGTTCCAACAAGCTAGTGTGAAGGGTCCTTGTTGATCATTCAGGGCATTCAGTAGAGACCCCAGGAGAGCCTTTTAAAGCTTGTTTATAAGCTTTATTAGGGCAGGTCTAGACTAATCTCAGCTCTAGAGATGTTATAAACCTGCTGTGATAAGACACAAAAACAAGCCTCAAAAGGATCAAATTGAACTGCAAGTGCTGCTCCGACACTCTTTAAATGAATAAAATAAATCTAGTTACTCAATAATGTCTAATTTGTGATATCCCTCATTCAATAAAAAAAATTACTGGACATACCAAGAAGGAGGACAATATGTCCCATAATCAAGAGAAAATCAGACAATATAAACACCCCAAGACTCAGAGATGACAGAGATGATGGAATTAGCAGACAAGGATGCTCAATGGCTATTATAGTCATGTCTGAGTGTGTAAAAGAAAACATGAATATAGGAAGGAGAAAAATGGAGAATATTTATTAAACAACCTAAATGGAACTTCTAGAGATGAAAAATGCAAACATCTGAAATGGAAAATTCACTGGGTTGGATTAACACCAGACTAGATACTACAGAAGAAAAGATTAGTGACTTGGAGACATACCAATAAAAATAATCTAAAATGAAGCACACAGATGAGACTAAAAAATTAACAGTCTCAATGACGATATCAAGTGGTTAGCCATATGGGTAAGCAAAGACCCAAAAAGAGAGGATGGTGGGTAGAAGACAGAAAAATATTTTAGAGGGCCGGCCCCGTGGCTCACTTGCGAGAGTGCAGCGCTGATAGCACCGAGGCCGCAGGTTCGGATCCTATATAGGGATGGCTGGTGCACTCACTGGCTGAGCATGGTGCAGACCACACCTTGCCAAGGGTTGCGCTCCCCTTACCAGTCAAAAAAAAGAAAAATATTTTAGAGGGCCGGCCCCATGGCTCACTTGCGAGAGTGCAGCGCTGATAGCACCGAGGCCGCAGGTTCGGATCCTATATAGGGATGGCTGGTGCACTCACTGGCTGAGCATGGTGCAGACCACACCTTGCCAAGGGTTGCGCTCCCCTTACCAGTCAAAAAAAAGAAAAATATTTTAGGGAAAAAATGGCTGAAAAAAATTCCAAATTTGATAAAACCTATAAACCCATAGATCCAAAAAGCTCAATAAACTTCAGGCAAGATAACACAGAAAAATCACCCCAAGGCACATAATAACCAAATTCCTGGAAAAAAATAGTAAAGATAAAATCTTAAAAGTAGCCAAAGAAAAAAAGACACATTAGATAAGGAAGAACATAGATAATAATTATCATAGACTTCCCATTAGAAACAAAGCAAGCCAGAAGACACCAGAATGACATCTTTAAACCGCTGAAGGAAAAAACTGTCAACTTAGAAATCCATACTCAACAAAAAATCTTTCAAAATGAAGGTGAAATAAAGACTTTTTCAAACAAACAAAAGTTGAGAGAATGTGCTTCCAGCAGACCAGTGCTACAAGAAATGTTAAAGGAAGTTTTCTAGACAGAAGAAAAATTACACCAGATAGAAACCTACATCTAGACAAAGGAATAAAAAATGCCAGAAATGATAATCATGAGGGAAATATAAAAGATTTTTTCCCATTTAGAAAATGTCTTTAAAGTTTAATTGATTGTTTAAAGTAAAATTGGCAAACTTTTTCTGTAAAGGATCAGATAGTAAATATTTTAGTCTTCAAAGGCCATTTAGTCTCTGTCACAGCTATTCTGATGTCCTTTGTAGTGCAAAAGCAGCCATAAGCAATACATAAACAAAAGGGGTGCCAGTGTTTCAATAAAACTTTATTTACAAGAATGAGGAGCAGACCAGATGTGACCCACAGGCCATTGTTTGAAACTATGGTTTAGAGAAAGATTATTTGTGATTATTTTTTAAGTAGAGGTAAAACCTGCAAAAGGAATAGCAGAATTTGAAAAGAATAAAGGAAGTGTACTGTTGCAAGAACTTTACATTACAGACAAAGTGGTATAATTCTGTTTTAGGGTAGAGTGTGATAAACAAAATATGTATATTGTAAATCAAGTGTATTCACAAAAGAAAAGAAAAGAAAATGGTATGACTATTAAGCCAATATTTAACCCTAAAAAATACTCAAATGATTCAAAAGAAGACATAAAATAGACAAAAAGTAATTTTTAAAAGATGGGATAGATAGAAAACAAAAAGCAAGATGGTTGATTCAGTTCCAACCAAATAGATAATTACATTAAATTTAAATGGTCTGAAAACTCCAATTAACAGCCAGAGATTGTCCACTGGAAAACTATGCTGTCTATATAAAACCCATTTTAAATATAAAGACATAGATAAGTAAAAGAAGGAAAGAGACACACCATGGAAGCACTAATTCAAAGAAAGCTGGAATGGCTGTGTTCATATCAGACTAAGTAGACTTTGAACCAAGGGTTGTGATCAAGGATAAAGCAGGACATTTAGTAATGAGAAAGGGGCCTATTCATCTTGATGACATAACAATTCTTATATGTGTCCTAATATGTGTAGGAAATATATATTCTAATATATATAAATCAAAACAAGTGAAGCAAAAGCTGACAGAACAGAAAGAATAGACGAATTCTCAATTGTAGTTGTAGACTTCAACCATCCTCCCTTATAATTCATAGAACAAGCAGACAAAAAATTCGATAATGATATAGAAGAACTGAACAATGCTTTAAACCAATTTGATCTAATTGACATTGATAGAACACTCCACTCAACAAAAGCAGAATATATATTCTTTTAAATACGTATAGAACATTTACTAAGATAGAACATATGCAGAACCATACAACAAATCTCGATAAATTTAAAAGGATTAGAATTATACAGAGTATGTTTTCTGATCACACTGATATTAAGTTAGAAGTCAATAACAAAAAGATTTCTGGGAAATCCCAAGTATTCAAAAATTAAATAATATACTTCTAAATAACCCAGGGTCAAAAGTAAATCATAATGGAAATTAGAAGATTCTCAGTTTTATCAGCACCGCACTCTACCGAGTGAGCCACGGGCCAGCCCATAAGATTCTCAGTTTTAAAAGAAAAATTCATAGTTTTATATGTTTATATTAGAAAAGAAGAAAGATCCAAAGTCATGATCTAAAGTTCCACTTTAAGAAGCTAGAAAGAAAAAAAGAAAAAAAAAAAAAAAGAAACCAAAGTAAGTAGAAGGGAGAAAACAATTTTTAAAAACATCAGAAATTAGTAGAATAGAAAAATAAATAATAGAATGAAAGGGTGTTTTCTAAAGATCAATAAAATTGATAAAACTCTAGTTAGACTGACCAAGAACAAAAGAGAAAAGAAACAAATTTCCAATATTAGGAATGTAAGAGGGAACATCACTACAGATTATACAAATGTTAAAGAGAGAATAAGGAAATATTATGGGCATCTTTATGCCAATAAATTCAATGAAATGGGAAAATTTCTTGAAATACATAAATTATCAAAATTAACTCATGAAAATATACCAAAGCTGCATAGTATTATAAGAGCATTTATAAGTGAAATTAAATGTGTAATGTAAAACTTTCACACCGATAGGCAATTAAAGCAAAAATACACAAATGGGACTATTTCTAATTAAAAAGCCTCTGTACATCAAGGGACACTATCAACAAAGTGAAGAGACAACCTACAGAATGGGAGAAAGTGTTTACAAACTACACATCAGACAAGGGGCTAATATCCAGAATATATAAGGAACTCAAACAACTCAACAGCAAAAAACCAAATAACGCAATGAAAAAAAATGGGCAAAGAACCTGAACAGACATTTCTCAAAGACATACAAATGGCCAGCTAGTGCATGAAAAAAATGCTCAAAACCTCTAATCATCAGGGTAATGAAAAATTAAGACCACAGTGAGATATCATCTCATCCCAGTTAGAACGGCCGTTATCAACAAGACAGAAAATAACAAATGCTGGCGAGAAAGCAGAGGAAAGGGAACCTTCCTACATTGTTGATGGGAATGTAAATTGGTACAACCATAGTGGGAAACAGTGTGGAGATTCCTCAGAGAACTAAAAACAGACCTATCTTATGATCCAGCTATCCCACTACTGAGTATATACCAACTAAAAATAGATCTACCTTATGATCCAGCTATCCCACTATTGGGTATAGACCCAAAGGAAATGAAATCAATACATCAAAGAGACACCTGCACTCCCATGTTCCCTACAGCACTATTCACAATAACCAAGAGAGGGAATCATCCTAAATGCCCATCGATTGATGAATGGATGAAAAAACTGTGGTGTATATGTACTCAATGGAATACTGTTCAGCTTTAAGAAGAAATGATGTCCTATTATTTGCAGCAACATGAATGGAACTGGAAACCATCATGTTAAGTGAAGTAAGTCAGGCACAGAAAGACAAATACTGCATGATCTCGCTCATATATGGAATCTTTAAAAAAAGAAAAACAGTGGTTCTCATTAAAATAGAGAGTAGAATAGTGGTTAACAGAGGAGGGGAGGAGAGGAAGGTGGGAAGGAGGAAAAGGGGTGGACTAATGGGTACAAAACTATGCTGTCTTCCCTAAGTGAATCATTGTGCAGTATGTGCACGCATTGAAAGAACACACTGTACCCCACAAATATGTACATGTAAATGTTAAAAATGTTAAAATAAAAAACAAAATAAAATATAAAATAAAACATTCACTCCAAGAAACCTCCAGGCTCAGATGGTTTCACTAGTGGATTCTATAAAATATTAAGAGAAAAATAATGTTAATCTTACGCAAACTTTTTCAGAAAATAGATGAGAAGGCACTTCCCAACTCATTTAATGAGGCAAGCATTGCACTGATTAAAAAAAAAAAAAAAGACATTTCAAGAGAAACCCCCCCAAAACAACAGACCAATATTATTCATAAACAAAGACACAAAAGTTCCTTATCAACATTTTTGCAATTTGAATCCAGCAACACACAGATTAAATAAGACTTAAGTGATTTACCAATCAGTCACAATGAATAAACCTTATTTGGATCTTGATTGGTACAAACTGTAACAATCAGAGAAATTTGAACACTGACTGGATATTTGATTATATTTAAAAATTATTGTTAATTTTCTTTAGGTTTAATAGTGGTACCGCAGTAAAGATTTTGGAAAGTAAGGTATCTTGAGATATATGTGAAATATGAGGGTATTTTAAATAGTTCATGAAAGATTTGTATTATCTTTCAATTCTAGTTTCCCACAAACTTTTTGAAGTACCTTCATATTTACAGATGAAATGATATGATGTCTGGATTTGTTTCCAAATTGTAGCAAGGATGGGCGAGTGAAGAAGGGTAAAGATGAAGCAAAAGTGGCTGTGAGGTCAGCTCTCTGCCCCATGAATATGTGCAATCAGTTAAAAAAAAAAAGTAGCCATGAGTTGATGTCAAAGCTGGATGACGGATATACGAGGGTTCATTATACTATTCTCTTATTCTTTGTTGTTTGACATTGTCTGCAATAAAAACGGGTTTTGTTTGTTTGTTATTTTTGTTTTTCCTAAGTTTCTTTATGGTGGAAAGGTAATGTTTACTAACTCCAAGCAAGACATCTGTGGGCATTCAACTTCAGAAATACAGAAGAACCAAAAATCGTACATGGAAACTTCTCACACATATAACAGAAAGTTTTGTGGCTGGCACTTACTTTTTGCAGTGTGCTGTGTAGGTCTGCATGTGAAGTGGGCCCTGGTGAGTAAGATATGGCTTCCCCTTAGGAAAGTGCAGCCAAGCTGTAAAAGCATCCCTGAGAGGAAGCTCAGGGCCTCAGAACGTATGACCTCAGGTCCTACAGAGGCCAGAGGGCAGGTGGCATTGGGACTTGCAGACTTCCCTTCCTCATCTTGCCTGGGCAGGCCCTGACCACTAACTTCGTATGCTCCCACCTGACTGCTGCTGCCGAGCCTGGTTCCCATGCAGCCTGGGTTTGGCTACACCTCGCCCTGGACAGTGTCTTCTGAGATAATTCTGAGGGTGAAAACCCAGTAAAGCCATCAGCCTTCAAGGGGGTGGGTCTGAACCTTATTCCCTGCGTCACGCTCATGAGGGTGTGATCACTGGAGAACCAACAGAAACTCTCTGATGGCTCCTGGCATCCAGCCCTACCCTCCTCTCTCCACAGCCCAGGTCCAGCTGTGTGGGCAGGACTGCCCATCACTCTCATGGGCACTGCACGTACCACTGCCAGAGTCAGGAGGCCCGGGTCCTTGTCCCAGGTCCACCCCTCTGTGAGACCCTCTCTAGTTCATTCACCCCTTTGATCCTAATTTCTAAAATGAGGATAGCAGTAGCTGCTCACGGTGATACTTGGAAAGTCAAACAAGAAAATGGAAGAGAAAGCCATTTGCAGAGCACTGTACACATGCAAGGGGCCATTGTCAGCCCTAATCCCCAGAGTAACTCATAACAAGCTGGTCACTTGGGAACGGAGCTGCACTCTTGGAGCCAGTTGGAAGCAAACTTGGAAATCCACTAGCCCAGCCCCTCACTTTCACAGATCCATCTGAGGCCTGGAGAAGACCAGTGTCTTATCCATGGCCCTTGGCTGGCCAGTTAGGGCCACCAGGGTTTTGGACCCTTGCTTGGGCTCATCCCATTGCACTGCCTCAGGGATAGGAATTCCATGGGGCACCCTTACATGGCTGCTGTGGATTGATTGAATTGTGTCCCCCAAGGTTCATTTATTGGAAGCTTAATCCCTACTATAAATGCTGAGGGTGAGAAATACTGTTATAGTCATTGAAAGGTGGTGCTTTGAAGAGTTGATTAGATTGTAGGACCATGCTGCAGTGAGTGGATTAAAAATGGTGGTCAGGGGTGCGATTCAGAGAGTTTTTAAAAAAAATGAGGGAGAGTCTGTCTCTGCTTTCTCTGCTCCACTGTTTTTCCAGTGTGATACTTTGCTGTTATTCTTGCCACCGCCAAGGCTCTCAGCAGATGTGTTCCCTGGATTTTGGACTTCCTAGCCTCAGAAACTGTAAGCAATAAATTTCGTTTTCTTTATAAATCACCCAGTTTCAAGTATTTTGTTATAAGCAACAGAAATGGACTAATAGAATGGCAGAAGCTCCGATTTTTTGCATTTACTCAGCAGTCTTAGGGAACCCAGCAAATTCAAAGCAGCAAAGAGGTGTTCAGGGAATTCTACCAAAAGCGAAGTCCCAACGAAGTTGGAACAGAGTCCCCCCCCAACTCCCAGAGCACTAAGTAGAGAAGCAAAAGGCACCTTGACCCTCGGACAGGTGGGACGGTCTGCCCTGGGTGGGCTCTGGGACTCCCCCCTTATCGTCTCATCAGAAAGTTTCCTCCTAACATTCCTAGGGCTACAAATTGGAGTTGAGGGGAGAGGGGAAAGGGGAGGGAGGTTGGGGGATGATTGGAGGGGACAAAGGGTACAAAAGTAATTTCTGGTAATGGATATGCCCTCAGTATGAATCCGGCCCTCACATCATGGACAGGAGGGGGGACAATCAGCTTTGTATCTCACGAACATTTGTAATTAATTAATTAAACAAACAAACAAACAAATAAATAAATGAATGAATGAATGAATAAATAAAAAAGAAAGTTCCCTCCTGGATCCAGCTCACTCAACAGGGGATGTAGTCTATGGTCCTAAAGAAATCTGGATTTGAACTTGCCCTGAGGAGACAGCCCCTAGAGACACAGTGTCTCCCGTCTCTGTTGTTGCAAGCCTGTCAGAACCTGCTAAGTTTTGAAAGGAGTCACAGAAATATCTCACAGACCTAAAGCCATGGAGTTAACCCAGAACTGTGTTTTGGAGATTTCCTGCCAACATTGTTTCAATGTCTAATTTTTGTTCGTTGTATCTACACATCAAACTGAACTTTCTCATTGTGAATATTTTTGAACATGGTATGGTCTGGTTGCTGTGCAGACCCTTTAGTTCCTCCCAGGGAGTTAGCTCCAAAAATGCCAGCACCATCTGTGGGCAAGTCCAGACTCTGGGGGCTCCCGAGGCTCTGCTGTGGCAGGGCTGCCTGCAGAGGGAAGGACTGTAGGAGTCTTTCATCCTCCACCCACGCTCTGCCCACAGGGTCCAGGTGCCTACAGACCTCTACCTGGGCAGGGTTAGGGCTGTGGCAAAGTGAGATGCTGTCCAAATTGGGGGTCACAGTTGACCTGAGAAGCTGGTACTGAGTCACAGAAGGAGCATGATAAGGACATTGCCCATGAGAGGTATGGGGGCTATGGCTCAAGGTCAGGGTCAGGTTACCAGGCATGGGCCAAATAGGGGGAGTGTCTGGGATTTATGCCCAGGGCCCGCTGCTGCTACACACTCTCAGACCAGGATGCCCAGCTGAGAGAAGCTGTTTGGGTAGGGTTAAGATATCCTAAGTAAGGGGGGAAAGCCAGGGAAGCCTCAGGCCTGGGTCTGGACAAGGGCCTGCCTCCCAATTCCTGGAATGACTAGGGTGGAAGTCAATGGTTTATGATGGTTCTCTAAAGGGACAGACAGACAAGCTTCCCTCTGCCCCCTGGGCTCCTCGCAGAGGGTGAGAGTAGCCCCTCCTATAATGCATTTCCTGTAATCCAATTACCAGGCTGCCCATCTCCTGGCAGAAGAGGCCTCTCTGGAAAAGAAGGTTGGGATGCAGTTAGCACAGTCACAATTACAAAAACCCCTTGTCACCACTAGGCTGGCCCTCACTGGAGCAGAGCTAATTACAAGGGAGGAGAAACTGTCATCTCCTCCGCTGGAAACATCTTCCTACTTGGGAAGTGGGGGCAGGACAGGCAGCTCCCAGGGCTTCATTCTTTATGTTTCTTGGGGCAAGCAGGGGCCAGGAGGACTCTGAGAGGCTGAAATGAGTGAAAAGGACCAGGAGTTTGGCTAAATAAGGAAAGCTGGGGACTGGGCTAACACCTGCACTGTTCCTCCCGACATCTCTCCAGGACCGTTCCCACCTGTCACCTGTCCAGTCCCACTTGCCTCATCGTGTGTGTTTAAATCACTCCACCGTGCGCCAGGGCCCGGGATGCTCCATGTGTGTTGAATTGAATTGAATTGACTAGACTGCTGAGGGACAGAATTTCATCCAAACTACAATTAAATCTTCCTAATTTGAATCTGCTAATTAGAAAAAGGCTGGGCTGAAGCTGACAGCAGTGCAATCTACCTTTTAAGGAATTGTTGAATTTCAGGGGAGAGTGTTCCTGAGAATGAGCAGAGAGCTGGAGACAATGAGACATGTTACAACCACTGTTTCCTGCACCTAGAAGTACCTTTAGCCTTCAATTAACTGAAACTGTCCGTTTGAATCATTCCCACGTGTTCATGGAAAGGGCTCCCAAAGAGATCCTTGACAGGCCAGTTTGCCTGACCAAATGGCTGAAAAATGACACAATGGCACATCAGATTTTTTAAACAGCCCATCCTTTTCCACTGAGGAATTTTTTTTTTCAACATTCTTTAAAAAAAACCTTTTTGACCTAAAAGTTGCAGAAATAGCATAAAAAATTTCTGGATACCCTTCATCCCATAAGATTTCCCATTTCACTTACTGTTTTATTGCATTTCTATCTCCTTTTCTGTCTCTTCCTCTCTCTCCCCACCATGAGTATATACACGCATATATATATATATATATATATATATATACACACACACACACACACACACACACACACCCCTCTGTGGAGATAAATAGTTTTTTTCCCCCTGAACTCTTTAAAAATAAGTTGCAAGCATGATGCCCTTAACCTCTAAACACTCAGTGAACTGCACATCTTTTTAAAGTATTTGATGGTTAAGATCAACCCCTTTCTGAGCTAGAACCAGAGAGTTAGGTAGGACCCAGCATCCAAAACCAAGCAACCCTGCATCCAGGCCAACAAACACACAAAAACAAAACCCCCACCTCTCTCCCAGCCTCTTGCCCCAGACCTTACCTCCAAACTGGCTCTTCAGGTATGATGTGAGCCTGGACTTACACCACCCAATCCTGCACTGCCTTACTGCATGCCCTGGCAGTTCTCAAGACCCAGCTCCTCCGGGAAGCCTTCCCTGACCACCCCAGCTCCTCCGAATTCTCCTTTCTGCCTTCTCCCCAGGGACCGCCAGTTCATAGCCCTCATTGAGCTTAGGAAATGTTTTGTATCCCTGGCTCCCTCCTCCGCTGCAGGATCAGACACACTGAGCCCCAGGCTGGGCACCTGACAGTACCCAGTTACATCTGAGCTAACTGCTGGAACCAGGCACAGGTGGAGCCATCTGGCTCTGAGGGTGGCTGGGAGCAGGGGGAAAGGCTGGGGACAGAGGACCACGCCTCCTGCACCCTTCAAAGTGAAGGAAAACAGGAACTCCATGGATCTGGCAAGTCCTCAGTCCTTCCCTATCTCCCCCAGGGATGCTGAAGACTCACCAGTCAGTGCCCTCAGCCAAATATCTGGGCTGAGGCGTCTGCAGTTGGTGGCCGAAGTCGAAGCTGGGGTGGAGGCGGTGGGGGTGGACAGACACACGCTCCTGACTCCGCCTACACCAGAAAGAAAGGAGGGCCCATGATGTCAGGGGTTGCCAGGTCAGCGTAGCTCCCAGAAGCTTTGAGTGACCCTAACTGGCCTGAAGATGTCTTGCTCCTGCAACCCTCCCCCCCCACAGAGCCCACGGCCTACAGAGCAGTGGGCTTCACCCCTTTTCTGGAACTTCGAGGAAGCTTCCCAGATGAGCAGCAGGCAGTAACTCAGACATTCCAGTATCTTTGGTCTGCCCACTGTACTAGGTGTGTCTGCTTGCAGGTCACCTGGCCCCACCCAAACTCTCTCACCTCCTCTACCCCTTGAACTACCACTCTCTCTCTACCCTTGGTGGGCATCTTCAAGATACACAGACCTGTCTCCTGCTGATCTTCCACTTCTGTGCACCCCTCTGCTCCTGCCATGCTCATCTCTCCTCCACCCTTCTCCACACTCTCTTCCCAGCTTCCATGGCCCAGGGCAAAGCCCACCTCCTCCAGGAAGACCTCCCTGAACATCCCAGATCAAGATGACCTCTCCTCCCTCTGACCTCCAACAACACTCACTCTCTGTCCCAGGCACCCCTACCCCTACAGTCATGGATGCTTAGGCCCTAAGAGATGATCTAGTCCAGCCATTCTCATAGAGTGCTCCAAGCACCCTTGGGAATCCCTGAAACCCATTCAGGTGGTTTGAGAGGTCAAAACTATTTTCCTGATAATACTATGATGTTATTTGCCTTTCATTCTTGTTCTCTCACAAAGGAACAGTGGGGTTTTCCAGAAACTACACGACATGCGATTCTGCATGCAAAAGCGGACATGAGAACACAGCTGGCTTCTGTTAAGCCATGCACTAAAGAGATTTGCAAATATGTAAAAAAAAAGTCACTCTTCTTACTAAATTTACATAGTTATTTTTCATAAAATATATTATTGATGTTGCTATATGAGTGTGTTATCACTTTTAAATAAATTAATAAATATTTTAAAATTTGTTTTGGTTTCTAATATGTTAAACATCAATAGTCATAAGCTACATAAACCGAAGGTCTTTGTAGACCTCATTAATTTTTAAGAGTGTAAAACTGGTCCTGAGACCAGAAAGTTTGAAAACCACTGATACAGTCCAACTCTCTTGACAGTTGCTCAGAGAGGTGTGGTGACTTACCCAGGGTCCCCAGCCACTTCAGACCCATGTGATTAGCACTGCCTAATTTCATTCTCTGCTTGTTTCATGGGTCTTTAGCTGGACTCTCCAACTAGACCGTGGGCTCTTTGAGGGCAGGGCTGGAACCAGCCATTTCCTTCAGTTTTCTTTAGAGTTCTCGGGTGTTAGAATCACTTGATCATGAAGCTGGAGGGGAGATGAGGGGTCCCCTAGTCAAATATCCTCCCACACCGTGCAAGTCCACTGTGAGCCTCATGGACCACCGGTTACCCAGCCCCTGTCCCCGCACCTGGGTGATGTGACAGGAACACACGCTGGCTTCTGAGGGAGCCTGCGTCGGCTCAGGGTAGCGCGCTCTGCCTGAAATGATCGTCTCTAACTGAGGCAAGAGCTACCTCCGGCAGCCACCCCCTTGGTGACTTCTGGCCAAGCCGGGCTGGGGGTGAAGCCGGATGTCCCAGCCCTCGGCCTGCGCCGGCCCCGCCCCCTCTCAGGCCCCCCCATAACCCTGTTCCCCCCT
>NW_007726950.1:306346-354145 GCF_000696425.1 Galeopterus variegatus | reverse complement strand
CCTCTCAGGCCCCGCCATAATCCTGTTCCCTCCTCCCCCTCCCCCTTGACCCCGCCCCCCGGCCCCCGGCGGCACCCACCTGGGGTGCGAGACCAGCCTGCGGTGCTGGGCTTCCAGGAGCTGCTGCTGCAGGAGGTATTGCTGGTGCAGGGCCTGAGGTAGGAAGGAGGGACCTGTGACGTCCTGGAACTGCAGGGTGGGCAGCGGGGTCAGCGACTGGTGCAGGGCGCCGCTGTGCTGGTGGGCCGGGGCCATGTGGGCGCTGAGGCCCGGCTGCGACTGCACGGGGTGTGCCAGCGGGAAGTCGGGGGCGAGCTGCTGCGGCTGTGGGGGGCCCAGGTGGAAGTGGCGGCAGGAGGTAGCGTGAGGATGCTGAGACCTTTGAAAGGGGGCACCTGGTGGGGACAAAGACAGAGAAGTCTCCATGAGGACCAGCACAGCCATCCGCACAATGACCCTGGTCCCTACCCAGGGGGCAGCCTGGAGCTGGTGAAACTCAACACTTCATTAGAACACAGCAGTTTCATCACCTTTATATACATACGGTTATCTTTAATGCTGCCAAGTAAAGCGTCTGGACATGTATGTGTTGTGGGGAGGGGAGTGTTTTCTTTAATGAACAGATAAGCATCCTTTTTATAATTAACATGCTTATTAAAGTAGTTTTAAGGTCCCTAAAGTTGTTTAGCTTTCTTGATTTAGAGTCCCCCTGTGAAATCTTATTGACCCTATCTTTTTAAATAGATGCCACATGTAGAAAATTTAGTCCAGTCCAGCCAAGTTCTGAATTTCACTGACACCTTGGCTAGCCAGGACCCAACCCACAGGAAGTCCTAATTTCCAGAGACAAAGCAGCCAAAAGTCGTTTTGCATGCACTTTTAAGAAAAAAAAATTACACAAATAATTTTTTATTTTAAATAATAATTAAATAATTTATTAGAACATTATAATCTATTTAAAAGCAGACATATCCAGGTATAAGATGAGCTCAGCTACATTTAATTTAGGCTCCAGTACGTTTCTAAATAAAATCGAGCTTGATGACAAGAAAGCCTTACTAATTCTCCATCAGCAAAAATCCAGCTCTAGGCACTGGAGGGAATCCTTTAATGAGGGAAAGAAGTAGGCCCAGCGCTTCAGAAAGATTTGCCAAGAATTTCCTGCTAAACATGACAGATTCAACCCATGTCTACTCCTTCCCCAACCCGATTAAAATGAGAGCAAAAGAATAAAGAAGATAAACAGACAAGGACAGAGAGAACAGGAGAGGTGACATCAGCAGGCAACAGGCGTCAACAGATTTTTGGAAGATGGAAAGCAGATGGAAAAACTAGCAGAGCTGAGAAATCAGAAACCAAGTGCCTACCAAAGGGGTGGTCAACAAGAAGTAGACAAATCTTACCACCCAGTGCTGGAAGGGTCAGGAATTGGAGACAGTGGCTACTTTGGAAGGCAGGAGAGAGGGTAGAGCTGAGAACAGGGAGGCTGCTTACAAGTCTGTATAAGGAGCACTTACTCCCAGAGCTCCTCCCCTTTCCCCATGTAGAGCAGAGACTACCACTCCCAGAGAGGCTCCAATGTAGGGGATGAGGGGGTGACCCTAGGCAGAGGAGAGCAGGACAGCACTGTGTTAAAGCAGGAGGATTAAATGAAAGTTTAGGGAACTTTGGAATCCTCTGCCCTTTGAATGCCAGTTGGTGCCAAAACAGTGTCACCCAGGCATGTACCCCTTCCCTGCACCCTCCATAGACCCAGGCTAGAAATTGGGGGTGCCTCTCTAAAGAAAATCATTGGTCCCAGAAAGAGTTCTAAGGTACTTTGTTCAGTTAAGAGCATCCCCAATAAAATGGTTGGGTCTCCAACTGGCCACTCAATAATGAGGCCCGTTAGTGGGAAAGTCCATTCTCATGCACAGGTGCACAGAGCTTCTGGACAGCTTTTAGTGACCTACTCTTCAACATGAACAGACAGCCCAAGGGTGACCAGTCTCTTGAGGAAGATGACAAAGGGAAAAGAGAGAGAATGTACCAAATTTTTAAAAAAGAAAAATGAACTCTGAGAAACAGAGGTAATGAAAGGACCAAAAAAAAAAAAAAAAAAAAAACACCTTCAGAACACTCTAATTAATATCCTCAGAGAAATAAGGTGTTTGATCCATGAAACAACAGGAAGCTCTTTAAAAAGGAACAATGAGAAAACAAGAAAGAGAGCTCTTGGAAATTAAAAATATATCAGGTGAAATCTGAAATTTAATAGCAGGGTTGGAAGATAAAGCTGGGGACATTTCTCAGGAAGTAGAATGAGAAGAGAAGGAATTGAGAAATAGTAGAAAAAAGATGCAAACGTGGAAGGATCCAGTCAGAAGATTCTTCATTTTACTAGCAAGAGACAAAAATGGAGGAAACAATGGGGAGGTAATTATGAAAAAAATTACAAAAAATATTTCCCAAAACTGAAGGTCTGCGTTTCTAGATAGAAAAGGCCCTCTGAGTGCCCAGTAAAATTGGTTGGGGAAAGAACCCCACACCCAGGCATCTCACGGTGAAATGTGCAAACACCGAGGGCAAAGAGGTGATCTAACATCTTCCAGAGAGAAAGCAGACAGGTCCCATGCAAAGGGTCAGAAATCAGAAGAGCGTGACAGTTTTCAACAGCGACACTGGAAGCTTGAAAACAGTGGAGCGACTGCCTTCAAGATACTGAGGGGAGTAAAGAGATTTTCAACGGAGAATTCTAACAAGATCGGGCGCGTTCAGGGTGGTATGGTGGTAGACTCGATCCAGAATTCTATGCCCAGCCAAACCATTAACCAAGTGTCAGAATAGAATATAGCCATTTTAAAACAGGCAGGGTCTCCAGAAAAATTAACCTTCTCCATAGTCTTTCTCAAAGACGAACTAATGCAAACCAAGAAAGAGGAAAAAGAAAACAGGAGCTTCACTCCTAGGAGGTGAGGGGATTCGCAAGCACACAGCTGTGCGGGGCCCCAGCAGCCACTCCACGGGGGAACAGGACAGTGGAGGCTCCGACGGGTATGGGGGGAGGTGGAAACGATAGGGTTATCTATAAATTTGGTCACATGGAAATAGTATTTGATGGAATTTTACAATTTGGTAGAGAATTTGGTAAGAATTTATCAAAAAAAAAAAAAAAAAAAGAGGCAGTTATTACTACCAGGAAAAGAAAAAGTCATACAGGAAAGTATAATTATTTACTACTTGGCTCAGTGGTAAACAATATTTATATATTAATGATAAAACAAATAATTAATAAACTCTATTAGAACAAAAAGGGACATTTCTTCCATAATGTGAAGAACATAGACAATATCAGAAATTAGAAAATGAACAAATAGCAGTCTAGTGGTTTATTTAGAATTTTACATAGTAATTTATGTGTTTTAGGAAGTGCCTGAAGAAAAGTTGAAAGTGTTAGGTTAAGGGAGTTTGGGCCACACAATAACTGTGGTACTAAATGTGTCTTGTATCCGTCTATTCAGCTTTGTAAATGAGGTGCATGTCATTGACAGATTTTCTTAAATCTTTTTAAAATAAATATTTGCAAAAAGAAATGGACATAAAAAGAATTTCTGACCTGGATGTGCCAGGAAAGAATTATCTAGGACCTTGATTCTCACAAGTATCCCAAATAAGTAGTGCTTCTCTGCCTTATGATTTCTGGCTTTGATGAGTCTAGCCCAGGGGCTGTGGCAATGAGCAAGCCCTGGGTCCCCCCAGTCCCCGCCCTCACTCCACCGTCTGTCACCACACAATGAAAAGAGGAGAGGACCAAAATGACAGAGGGAAAGAGGGCAAGAAGAGGAAAGAAAAGCTGTGGAAAGATAAAGAAAAGTAGAAGATGCACATGACTACAGAGGAAGGGATGGAGTGATAAAAGGATATTGTAGAGACTCTAAACCAGCGCTGTCTGATAGAAAAATAATATGAGCCCCGTAGGTCATTTTAAATTTTCTAGTAGTCACCTTTAAAAAAGTAAAAAAGAGATAAGTGAAATTAATTTTAATAATATATGTTATATAATTCAACATATCCAAAATGTTATTTCAACATGTACTCAATATAAAGTTATTTTGCATTCTTTTTTTTTTATATTAAGTCCTCAAAATCCTGTGTATATTATGTACTAACAATACATCTCGATTAGGACTAGCCATGTTCCAAGTCCCCAATAACCCCTTGTGGCTTCCATATTGGACCGTGCAGCTCTAAAGGAAGAAAGCCAACTTCATACACAGAGCAAAGCCAAGTTTTAGCCAAGTTTCCTAACTGGCCTGACTTCAAGTGTGGAGCACCCCACTGCTTACCAGTGAAATCCAAACCCCCTAGCCTGATACTGAAGCTCCATCCTGCTTATTTCCCACTGACTCCACCAGCCCTCCCTGCAGCCATCCACACTGGTCTACTCAAAATCCCAGGCAGTCCACGCACACTCCCCCCGAGGGGCCTTTGCTTCCATCCTGCCAGCTGCCTTCTCCATCTTCACAGGTCCACGTCACCTCTCAGCGCCTCCAAAACTGCCTCTCCTGCCCACCAGCCCCCAGGCACGCCTGCCTCTTCAGAGTTCTGTGGAACACCCAGTCTCTCCCACTCCCTGGCACCTGGTCGTGGCCACCTTGAGCTGTCTTCACACTGCCGCCCCCACCACACCGAGCTTCGTGTCTTTCCTGCTTCTGGATCCCCACGCACCTCGCTTGGAGCTGGCGTTCAGTAAACACCTGGGGGTCTGACTGACAGTTGGAGGGAGTGAGGGAGAAACAGCTCAAAGGGGCTGAGGCCTGAGGCTGGTCGAAGGCAGACTGGTTTGAAATTGAGTGGGACAGAGAGTGGCAAGTAGGGCATGGTGAGTACCGGGTTTTGATGCAGGGATGGGTCAGGAGGGGCTGGCCAGCGTCCTTCCCCTCGGGCCCTGGTGGAGTCTTTCCTGCTCCCTCCCTCCTGTGGCCAGCGTCCTTCCCCTCGGGCCCTGGTGGAGTCTTTCCTGCTCCCTCCCTCCTGCAAGCCCCCCCTGCCATAAGGATGCCCACTCTGCACAACCCAGCCTAGAGTGGCTTCCACTCTCCAGCAACCTGCGCCCTCCAGCTGATGCACTGGAAGTGAGGGCAGATGCCTTCTCCCCAGGATGGCAGCAAGAGAAAGACAAAAGTACCTATCCCTCCCATAATATGTAAGACGGCTGACTTCAACCTGCAAAGCTCCTTTGACTTTCGCTCTGGGACTCTGTGCTCCTCCCAGGTCATCTCCATCCCCAGAGGGGTTCTCAGTCTCATCACCTTGCCTGGAAGGGAATGAAGGCAGGAGACACTGTCCTGGACTCACTGCGCCTCCTCAGCCCCATACCAGGTAGAGTCTGTAAAAATGCCAGGCAACAGCTGCTCTGTGTGGTCTCTAAGACCAAAGGAATGAAGCTCTCAGGGTCAATTGTCAGGGCCCATGACAAGCCAGTGATCAGTGATGTCCGAACAACACTGACAACCTAAAATGCCCCCAACCCTGTTAGTAGAACACCTGCAATTTTTCCTATTAGAGTTACTCCTCTAGGTTAAAAAATAATCTCCAGATGTCCCTGATTATACTGTACATTTATCATATTTCCCCAGGACTAAAATGCTGTGCATTGAAATCTTCATCATGAGCTAAACAACATTTTCAGGGAGTGGGCAGAAAGAAGTGTCTCCCAGAAACAGACAAACAAACAAAGCACCACATTAAATAACCACCTCAATTGCATGACACAGGGACTGGACCCTGAGCAAGGTGGGCACGGGCTGAGGGTGGGAGGCCCATGTCTAGGCCTGCACAGCCAGGAAAAGGGAAGCCCATGGGTGTGGGTCTCACCTGATGCCCACCTGACATGCACGGGACGCACAACAGTTTCTCCAAAGTGCCTGGCGACTGGTGGATGCTTTGTGCCTCATGGGCAAGGAGCCCATTATGCTGGCATCTGGAAAGTGGGTGGATTGGAGGACAGAAGAAGCCACACAGCCCCAGCAGAGAGGGAAAGGAACGGGAGAAGCAAAGAATGCAGGGCCAGGGGCTATGGGGAAGGTGTGCAGAGATAACAGTGATGAGGTCCCAAGTCTCTAAAAGGTCGCTTGACTTTCCAGGACACTCATCTGGTAAGTGACAGAGTGGAGATTTGAACCAAGGTGTTTCCTGGAAGAGAAGTGCTGCCAGGAGGGAGGGGGCAGCACACAGGGAGCCTGACAGAGCGAGGGGTGGCAGCGAGGGAGCACTGTAGTCTCAATGTGTGTCCCCAACTCCACATGCTTACCCTGAGGTGATGGTATATGGAGGAGGGGCCCTGGAAGGTGATTAGCAGAGCCCTCATGAATGGGGCTTGTTTCCTTAAAAGAGAGCTACCTGAGAGCTACCTTGCCCCCTCTGCCTTGTGAGGACATACAGAAGACACCATCTATGAGGAATGACCCTCACCAGACACAGAATGTACCGATGCCTCGATCTTGGACTTCCCAGCCTCCAGAACTGTGAGCAAGAAGTTTCGTTGCTTATAAGCCATCCGATCTATGGGAATTTGTTATAACAGCCTCAATGGACTAAAACAGCAGGCCTCCCAAGGAGGAGGGTGGTACAGGAACTGGGCCAGGACAACCAGAGGACGCATGGCAGTCTGGGATCTCTGGCCCGTGGATGAGGGCAGTGGAGTTAGGGCTGGGCCTGGGCAGGAGGGGAGAGGAGCCAGGCCAAGCAGTCAGATGACAGAGACTGTGGAACCAAGTGGCTTGTCCTCCTCAGGACTCCAGGACCATGAGACACTGCCTTCTAGCCCTCGGACAAAGAGGGGGCTGAAGGAGGGGAAGAAGAGGCAGCTTTGCAGGGCACCCTGAGGGCACCTGACATCTCAGCCTGCCTGCCGCCCACCCAGTCCACCCCAGGGACAATTGCCTTCTGCCAGTGGAGACCTCAGGCACAGGGCTGCCCAGCTGACAGGGGCCAGATCTTTCCTGCTCCTCCCAGGGATGCAGGACCCTGGGAGAGTAGGATGAGAACCAAACCCTCCCAGGCTTCCCTAGAGTCCCCGCTCAAGTTCCCTCCTCCCCAGGCCAGTTCTCAGGGTGTCAGCTTTCCCTCACTGGCCTGGGTCACTCTCCCTCAGCACTGGGGCAGAACAGGGAGGGGGCTGGAGACAGAGTCAGAAGGGAGCAGAAGGCCAAAGAGACTCCCTCCCCAAAGGCACAGGGGTAGCATAGGGAGTACGAGGACAGAGGACAGCCAGCAGCAGGGATGGGGAAGGATTGGCCTCAGCAGCTAGAGCTCAGGTTTTCTCCTCTTTGAAAAGCCCCGACAAGGAGCCGAGAAAACCAGTCTTTTGAAAAGAAGATTTCTGCCCACAAGAGGCCAGTGAAGAAGGCCTCGCTACCTGGAAGCTTTCAAAGCCAGCCAGAGTTCTGTGTGAGGGCTCCTCCCGACAGGCCTAACAGTCAGACCTGGGCCGCCCACTGGACTTCCCTGGGCCTTAGTTTCCTAGGCTTGTGACCCACAGTGAGGACGCTGGTCCCACACCTGCTATACACCCCTGCCAGCAGGGCCTGCAGGTATCTTCTGACTAGGCCTCCCATCTTACTCACAGGGTAACCACGTAGAAAGTAAGGGAAGATGTCTGTGAACTGGATATTGTGACCATGCCCAGGGTCCCACAGCTGGAAGACTGGTCCCGGTCTCCTGCCCTGCCCCTGCTGAGATGAGCCTGTGAGTGCTGTGATGTGCTGTCCTGCATTTGAAGGGGGCCAGAAGTGGTGACAGGCAGGCAGACTGGAGCTGACCTTTGAAATCCATCTTCCAAATGGCTGCACGCTAATATTCCTAAAGCCTGATTCTGAGCATGCTATCCCCCACACAATCCCCTCCTAGCCCCCCACCTCTCTCTCTCTCTCTCTCTCTCTCTCGCTTGCTCACTCTCTTGCTGCCCTATGTGACAACCTTCCTTCTCCTCTCTCCCAGTCCCCAGAGTCCTTGCCTACCATTCTCCACGCCCTGGCACTGCCACCCTCCCTCACCAGACTGTCATATCCTGTCCAAACTTGACCACCCCGGGCAGATGTTAACTTCCTTGGAGGCCTCCAAGGCCTGGCTGGCCAGATGAAATCCGCTCTCCATTCGACTTATAGCATTTGCCTGTTATACTTGGCATTTTGTTTGTATACAAATTTTTCTCTCCAGTAATAAACTATGAAGCGAGTGTTTTCAGGGCAAATACCATGAAGTAATTGGCCTTTGCTCTCAGAAGGGGCTTAAGAATATTCCAAGAGGGGAGGGGAAATGAGAGAATGAAGGAGAGAGGAAAAGAGAGAAAGAGAGAGGAAGGTGGGAAAAAGAGGGGGAAGGAAGGAAAGAAGGGAGAAAGACCTTCATTACCTTAGAAAAGTTGAGTATTAAATTATCTAGTAAGGAGATATGGTTCTTTGGGGAATCAATCAAATAGTCAAGCTAAATGAGACTCAGAGATCGTGTAGCCCTCATCCTACTGATGAGAGCCTCGAGGCCAGGAAATCTGGGGTGGCTTGTCCAAGGGCTTTCAGGTAGTTATGGCCGATTTGGAACCAGAGTCCAGGACTCCTGAGTCCCAGTGCAGTGATCTCCCACCCTGCCATGTCACAGAGTCCCCTTCTCCAGCACATGGATCCTCATGCTCCCATCCTTGTTTGCACTTGGTAATCCCAGAGAGGAACCCTCCTGCCTAGGTGGGCTGCTGAGTGGGAATTGACATGCCATGGCCCTGGTGGTCCCACCTCCCCTCCCCATCCCCTCTCTTCTTCCCGAGCCCTCTTAGGAGTAAGCCTGTTCCTGCCTAAGGAAGTCACCATGCGAAGGCAGGGCTCCAGCTGCTGGCATCTATGGGGAACGGTTTTGAGCCTCTTCTGCAGGAGATGCTGAGGAAAGGCCGTTATGAGTGAGAGGCTTAGGCGCAGCCCAATCTGCCTTGTCCAAAAGTCCCAGGTCTCCTCCCTGTCCTAAGAAAATGCCCAGGACAAACCCCAGCTTTATAGAGCAGGCCACAGTGTTTCCAACCTGGAGGTGCTTCTGTAGCGAGACAAATCCTGTAGGATTCTGGAAATCCCCACGTGAAAGGCTTTAGGCCTGGAGTTTCACAGGGTTTAACTCATGGAAAAGGACAGAAGGAACTTCCATGGTACTGGCTTCTGCAGAGCCAGTTATGGACACCTCGTATCAAGACGACCATTGATGAACTGGCTTCTGATGACAGAGAGCCATTGTGAGCGGCTCACGACATCTGATCTGAGGGACAGTTGGAGAGTCTGGGTGTGAGCAGGGAGGAGGAAACTCTAGGTCAGGGAACAACTGCAGTCAAAGGGATCAGACTGTTTCTGGTCAGCAGATTCGAGTCAACATAAGGAAGACATTTCCTCATGTTATAGCCCTTATACCATTTTATATTCCCTATGTTCTGTTATGTTATTGTTTTGTCCCCCAATGTTCTTCATCACTGCAGATGTCCACACACAAGCTAAACAACTGTCCAGCAGAGGAGCGTGGACACTAGCAGGGGAGATGGCCTGCAACACCTCCAGAGCCCTCCTAGGGCCACCAGAGGCGGTGCAAATTCCCTGCAACATCCATCCCCATTCTCTCCTTTTTGCACATGATCATTAGTTAAAGTTGCCAATCAGACAGACTGTCATCCGCAGTGGGGGACAGAGGGAGGTGCCTGGCAGCAGGGAGAGTGCTAGCCTGGAGTCCTGAGGGAGCAGCCTGGAGGCCTGAGCCAGGACGAGGCAGGTGTCCAAAGACAGATTTCACGTTCTACTCAAAACACCCCCGAGGAGCCTTCTCTTCCCTCTGCACTGATCCAGCTGAGAATTCCATTTCCTGCATCTCCTGAGTCTCCCAGTGGCCCACACTGACTTCCCCAGCCTGGGAGACATTCAAATTCCATGTGACTAGGTAATGCATCCTTTGTGATTCATTCAGATGCAGGATGCTCGGGGAGGTGACAGGAAAGATGGGAGAGGGGCACATTATGGGAAAGCTTGAATGGCAGGACTGGAGTCTGGAGTGCAATTCATGAGCTAACTACTTGCCTACAAACCAGATAAATCAGAGATGAAGAATAGAATTGGGCCATCTGCCCAGAACCCAGCTTCATAGACCGTTCTTCCTGGCTTCCTTATCTGCTCCAGGTAAATCAGTTTAACCTCTTTTGCTCCAGTCTGACCAACCCCAAGAGGCCTGTTCCCTTGTTCACCCCTTGGGCTGCCAGAGGTCTGCTTTCCTCCCTCTCCTATTCTGGTTTCCCACCCAACGGAGGATGCTGGGACCTAGAGAGAAAGTGATATGCCCAAAGGGATCTTTTAGCCTCAGCACAGCTTTATGATGCTTCCCCAGGGCCAGTGTTTGATCTCTAGTGAAAAGCTCAGCTTCTTCCAAGGAACCGAATTCCAGCTCTCACAACACTGATGGGAGGGTCCTCTGCACTCTGCATCCTAAGGAAGCTACTTGCCCATGGGTCTGAGACAATTAAACAGCAAACTGCCAGCAATCAGCAAAGAGCCAGTTTTTAGCTCCGGTTGACCTCCTGGACCAGGAGTAAGGAAAGGAAGCCTAGCAGGGGGCATTGGTTACAGACAGGATGCAATTATAGAAGAAAACCCCTGTGGGTAATGGGACGACAGTCTTCCAGGCATCATCCATTCCAGAAGATACCTTTTCTCCATCTACAGCTAACAAGGCCTATGAAAACATTCCCACTCTAGTTATGACAGGGTATTTTGTGGGTAACACCTATAGTCAGAAGACTGCAGGCTCCGTGAGGGCGGGACCTGGGTCTCTCTCATTCACCTCTACCCCTAGTGCCTAGTGCGCATCCTAATACGTAGTAAGAACTCGCTGAAAGAATGAATGAATGAATGATAACAAACTATTGAACATGTAGGAAGCAGCATTCTGTTAAAAACCTTAGTAGCATGCAAGCAGCTGCCTCCCAGCATCGCAGCACTGCATGGATTTATGTGGTGTCAGCAAAACAGATGTAACTGAAGCAGCTAAAGTAGAAAGACTAGCCTGGGAGAATTGCATAGAGTCTGAGAAGCCTCTGGCATGAGTATAGGGGCCCAGATGCAAGTCCCACATGAATGGGGGAGGCCCAACCCATGAGGTGGTCACTGTGAATCACAACCAACTAATCCAGAAGAAGGGATTTCGGCCCCAGAACAGAAGCCCTTCTCCTGCCATTCCTGGATAAGAAAGAGGGGTCTGCACTGTGGCTGGCATCAGTTAGCTTTGTAAACCATGTGTAGTTCCTCTTAGGTCAGGAGTTCAGAGATTCTCCTAATATTGCATTCTGGATACAGACTCAAGTAAAGAAAAAAAAGCAAAACCCCAAACCCCAACAACTTTCAGGCAGTGCTAGGGCAGCTGCCTGGGTCCATTTTGCATAAACATGGCCTTGTGTCCAAAGCAGGTGAGCTGCTTCAGGACCCTTCCTATGGAGGTTTGCAGAACGCACATTAGACTTACGCGGGCCTGGCCCTAGGAATGCTGCAGCCAGGACTGGAAGTAACTTCATTCCTCCACCCCACCCCCCCAGGAGAATTCTGTTTCTTCTGAGGACACTTTCTCCTGTGCCCTCCTCTGCTCTGCTGCAAGCCTGCTCCCAGTGCCGTCACTCTGAAGTGCAGTGACGGAGGAGAGTTTAGTAGAAGAGTTTAGAGTGTAGCTTTTCTCCGGAGCACTTAACATTTTAAGGACATCATGTTATGAAGTTCCAATGGTGGAATTTCAGGCAGCAGCCGGTGAGTCGAGGCAGTGTGGGAGCTCCCTGGCCTCCCCATACCCCTGAAATCAAATCGCATCAGTGGGTGGGTGTCTGCTGGCTTTCGGAAGGAGCCGGAGTCACTAAATTAGATTCCCAACTATTACTGCTCATGGGGCACCCCTGTGTGTGTG
The DNA here is from genome assembly GCF_000696425.1 of Galeopterus variegatus. Lineage (NCBI taxonomy): Eukaryota > Metazoa > Chordata > Mammalia > Dermoptera > Cynocephalidae > Galeopterus > Galeopterus variegatus. Next base: position 342,202 of record NW_007726950.1, on the reverse strand, counting down.
TGTGTGTGTGTGTGTGTGTGTGTGTGTGTGTGTGTGTGTGTGTGTGTGTGAGAAAGACAGGGAAAAGGGAGTGAGGGAGGATGCTGGTGGAAATATACGAGAGAGGACAAAGGATGGCAGGAGAGAGATAAGGTTGTAAGAGGGAACAGGAAGGGAAATAACAAAAGAGAGAGAAGTGGGGGCAGGGAAGGAGAGGATGCCTGGGAAAGAAAGAACTATAGGTTTCTCAGAGCTGGCAGGTCCCAGATGCTTAACAAGCCACAGAGGTCTATCTCAAGTCACCTCAAGTGACTCCATCAGCCCTTTGGGTGCCCCTGGCTTGGCATCTGACTGCCCTCGCCTCCGTCCACCCCATCTGCTTTCCCCAGGCAGGCCTGGTCCAGCTGTGCCCCGAACATTTGGCTCATTGCTTAGTATCCTGCATAGTTATTTCAGGCCACTGTCCCTTCAACCAGGTCACCCAGCTGGACCGAGAGGCCCTGCAGGCCAAAACTGTGCCTGCTCCCATGGAGAAGAGCCCAGGCCAGCTCTCAGGGGAGCAGCTGGGGCACGGCACTCCCTACCTCTGGGCTTCAGCTTTCTGATCTGCAAAGTGAGCACAGAACATCTCACCTGCCCACTTGACAGGGGAAATACTATGAAGTACCCCCTGGGAAAGTGCCTTGCAAAGTAAAAACACTTCTCACCCTCCACGGGGGGCCGGGCCCAGGACTGGCTGCAGGGAATGGGCTCAGCAATTTCCTTGAATTGGAGACACTCCTGAATTCTGAGAACGCCTACTCCTCCCAAGTCCTCACTCTTCCCATCAAGCCCAGCTTGGTTTGTAGTGAAACACCGGGCAGGGGAGAGTAGCCAGGGCACCCAGCAACAGGCCACTCAAGGGCAGCCTGCCAACAGAAGCACCCTGGCTGGCATCCTACATCAGGGGTGAACCCAGGGACACCAGAAAGATTCATGGTCTAATAATAGCATTCCCATTGGAGCCAAAAATTCTCCAGAGGGGAGTCATTGCTTTGTATTAAACATTGCTCTCTCTTCTTCTTTTAAAGTGCAAATGCCCAAAGCAGGGCAACACGTTGTCTTTAATGTTCAGTGTGGATGGACTTACAAGGATTTCTATCTGTCCAGAAAGAATGGAAAATCATGGAGATGTTAAATGCCATGACTGGGAGAGAAGGACTAACCTGAGTGCTGCCCCTGTAGTCCAGGGAATGAACATAGCCAGACAACAGCTCTTTTTCTGGTCTGAGACTATCTTGCCACATAATTGCATTTGATTTAGAACTTGACTTATTCCTTCATCAAATAGTCACTGCATGCCTGCTAAGTGCCAGGCACTGTCCTAGGGTGCTAGGAATGTAGCTGTGAATGAAAGTCAAAACTCCTTGCCCTCGTGGAACTGTAGTCTAGTTCTACCCTGTCCAATGTAGTCACTACATGTGAAATGTGCCTAGTCCAAATTGATATATGCTATCAGTGTAAAATATACACCAGACTTCAGAGACTTCATATAAACAAAACACTGTAAAAAATTAATAACTTTTGAAATTAACTAAATGTTGAAATGATAATATTTTACAGGTTAAAAAATACACATTATTAAAATAAATTTTAAATGTTTCTTCCTATTTTTTTTTTTTTTTTTTTGTGACCGGTAAGGGGATCACAACCCTTGGCTTGGTGTCATCCGCACCGCGCTCAGCCAGTGAGCGCACCAGCCAACCCTACATAGGATGGCCTCGGTGCTCCCAGCACCGCTGCACTCCCAGCACCGCTGCACTCCCAGCACCGCTGCACTCCCAGCACCGCACTCTCCCGAGTGAGCCACAAGGGTCGGCCCTCTTCTTACTTTTTTTAATGTGGCTTCTAGGAAAAATTAAATTACATATGTGTCTTACATCTTTTATCAGATAGCACTGGTCCAGACAAGTAGATATAAAAGAAAATATGTCATTTATTAATGATGATGATAACAGAGCTATGGAGAAAACTGAAGCAGGGAAGGAGAATGAGTGGGGGTCAATGTTTTCATTTTAAATAGATGGCCAGGAGAGCCATCACTGAGAAGGTAAGTTGTGCATAAAGAGTTGAAGGAGGTGAAGGATTGACCAGGCAGACATCCAAGCAGACAGAACTGCATGTGCAAAGGCCCTGTGGTGACAACAAGCATGGCCTTTTAAGAAACATCAGGAGGCCTGTGTGGTAGGAGTTTAGGTGAGACAGATCTTGGGGGGATGAGGGGACAGACTGTGCAGGACCTCGTTGGCCATTATAGGATGTTGGCTTTTACTCTGAGTGAGGCTAGAAGACAGAGGAGGGTGTCTGAGCAGAGAAGTGATAGGATTTAACTTTCTCTGCCTGCTGTGTTTAGAACAGACTGCAGGGGCAAAGGGAAGAAGCAGAGACCAGTCAACAGATGAGGGTTTCTTCGACCAGGATTGCAATGGTGGGGGGAGGGAGGAGAGATGATCAGGTCCAAAATATTTTTCATTTAAAGCGTAGAGGTGACCAGATTTACTCATGGATTGGATGTGGAACATGAGAGACAGAGGATAAGGAGGACTCTAGATCTTTTATCTTAAGCAACTAGAAGCATGGTGTGTTTGATAATTTGCATAAATGGCCCCAATTCCTCCCCTCCCTCTATGCTCACCCCTTGCACTGTGATGTTAAAGTTCCTCCCATCAAGAGGCGGGGTCTATTTTCCCAACCCTTGAATGTGGGCTTGGCCATGTGACTGATTTCGGCCAATAGAATGTAGCAGAAGTGACATCATGCCAGTTCTTAGCCTAGGCCTCAAGACACCTTACAGTTTCCACTATGTCTCGGTCCCCTGCCTCTACCATAAGAACAAGCCCAAGCTAACCTACTAGAGGATGAGAGACCATGTGAAGCAGAGAGAAAGTGCCCTAGCTGAGGCCATCCTAGACTACTCTGTCTCAGCTGACCCAGCAGCTGGCCACAGACTTAATGGCAAGCCCAGAAAAGACCAAAAGGACTCCAGCTGAGCCCAACCCAAATTACCAACTCACTGAATTGTGAGATGAATAATGGACATTGTTTTAAGGCCAAGTTTTGGAGTGGTTGTTATACAGAAAAAGCTAACTGATACTGATGGTGTTACCATTTACTGAGGTGGGGACTCGATTTTGAGTTTGGCTCTAATTGTTTTGATTGTGAGTCTGAATGCTTAGAGAGCAAAATCCTTGTTGTCTCTCCCTGAAACACCCAGATCACCTTCAGGACAGGGCTGGATGCAGTCTGGGTGCTTGGTAAATTCTTGCTGGATGGATGGGTGGGTGGGTGGGTGGGCGGATGGATGGATGAATGGATGGATGGGTGGGTGGGTGGATGGATGGATGACATTAATTGGCTCCCTAATACAAGCCAGGTCCCTACACCACCTTTTTTCTGACAATGTCTGAAGAGCTTTAACTGCCTCCTCTCTCTGCCCACAGCTCCCTCAAGAGTTTGCAGTCGAACCTTGATTTCCTAGAGCTTTCACCAGCAACGGCGACAGAGAATTGAAACCCACAGATCTGTGTTTCCTTGAGAACATGAAGCACTGATTTTTAGCGTCAATTTTGACCTCCCACACCCAGCCTTTCCCCAGATGTGCTGGCAAATAGACAAATCAATTGTTTTGAGTTTTTCTTCCTCTCCACCCTCATGACATGTTAATTAGCAGTGAAAATGCCAGCAGCAAAATCAAGAAGGCTGAGGACAAACCCCAGCCCTGAGTAGCCAGCTGGTGCAGCACTGGGTGTCCTGACTCTTCCATCCATAGCTGGTTTCCGTCTCTAGGGCTACGGGCACTGTTTTCTGCCTTCTGCTTATCTTTCCTCCCTCCCGGGGTGCTCCAATTTCCTTATGACCTGCGCTTCCATCCCTCTGTGATGGCCACAGTAATGTCAGTGTACCACTTCACTTCTTACAAAACTTTTCCCAGATTCAGCCCTACACCCATCCAGTGCAGTGAATTATGGAAATTATCCCCATTTTAGAGATGAAGAAACTGATGTTCAGAGGGTTAGGAAAACTTGCTCAACATCTCTTGGCCCAGGTTGGGGATTTGGAGCCCGTTTTTCTGATTCCAAGTCTGTCTTTCTTTCACTGTCAGCAACATCAAAACATGTTCTCAGTTCAGCGCCAAGTACACTGAGGAGGCAGGTCCCTTAAACAAATTACTGGTAAGATTACCATCTTAGGTCTCTCATGGGCGTTTACCTTTTAACAGGCGTCAAACTCTGGCAAAGGTCATCTAGGCCCAGAGAGGGGACACTCTGAAGAGACATAGGGACTTTCCCAGGCCCTGAAGCTGCTGCTGCCCAAAGGCTGATTTGGCTTCTGCTTCTTCCCCTGCCCCCATCACCAGGGCTCTGGCTCCAGATGTCATCTGAAGCTAGTGGGGTGTTCATGAGCCGAGAACAATAGCCCAGCAGGACTTGCAGCTCAGATCAGGCCCTGTTGCCACACACAGTCTCCTGCAGTCCCAGATGGAAGTCCATGCTCCCCATTTGCAATGCTGTGATGGCACAAAATTAAGATGTTTACTGGTGGCAAAATGGCCCTCAACAAACCAAATATGGCCTCTCTTATGGCTCTTCCCAGCTACCACTGCACCCTGCCCTCCGCCCAGGGCAAGGGAAGCCCTGAAGATGAGGATGCCACATGCCGTGGAATCTGTGTCTGTGAATGTGCCCTGATGGAGTCTGTATGTGTATACATGTGCATGTGTGTATGTGCACGTGTGTGTGTGCAATGTGAGCGTGAATGTGTGTGTGGTGCTCATATGCATTGTGTGTGTAGTGTGTGTGCGAGTGTATGTGAGTGCATTTGTGTTGGGGTGTATCTGTGCACACGTGCGCTTATGTGAGTGTGTGTGTGTGTGTGTGTGTGTGTGTGTGTGTGTGCGCGCGCGCACATAGAGGGCAGCTCTGGTCTGAGCGTCTACAGCCTGCCCTATGACCTGCTAAGATTAGTTAGGCCTGACTGTTGGTGGTGCCTACACAGAGCCCTGGTTTGCCAGGCCAATGATGTTTTTATTAAATACCTGCCATACACCAACACAATATAGAAGAGTGAAGTATTTTCCCTCAAGGAAGCAGTGGGATACATCTGCCTGGGGAGTCAGGCAAGTTGCATTCAAATCCAGTCTTAACCACTCACTCATTGTGCAACCTTAGGCAAGTAGCCTAGCCTCTCTGAGCCTCAATTGCTTGACCTGCAACGTGAGCATAAGGATATTGTCATCTCTACCTGCAGGACTGCCATGGATTCAGATGAGAGATGCTGGGGTAAAGTGCTTTAAAAATGGTAAAGCGACTTACACAAATGAAGCCTGGTATTAAGGATGTTACAAAACATTTATAAGAGAAGAACAGAGACTGCTGCATTAGCTTGAATTAAATTGTGTGGTTTTACATCGTGTAATGTTGAATACACTAATTACCCTGAATCGAGCATCACATATTGCACACAGGTACTGATATTCAATGCTGTACCCCACAGATATGTACAATCAGTTATGTTTCAATTTTTAAAAATTAATTTTTAATTGTGTGGTTTAGATTACAGTGTATGTGCAGTAAAAGTAAATATGCAGATGATTTCTGGAAGGACCCGTGAGATCTGACAAGAGTGGTCCCCATGAGGAGAGAACCTGGGTGGCTGGGGGAGGGGAGGGAAGGGAACATGGTTTTCTCTGTGTGTATCTCCTTTTGTACTATATGAACTTTGTACTACATGCATATATTATGTGATTTTAAAATTACACTGGAAGTACAGCAAAATGGAAAAGGGGGTGTTCCTCTGCCCTCTTTCACCCTCCTACTCCTTTACCCCAGGTTCCCCCCAACTGTCTCCCACTCCTGTCCTTGAATTTCAGCTCTCCCTCTCTCCCCAGTTAAGAGATACATAAACTGAGACTCAAAGAAAATAGATAACCTGCCATCACATATCCCACGTCACAGGGCCAAGAATGCAAAGTGGATGTGGGTTCCACACTATAGGACTCTGCAGGACTCCAAAGCCGGAGTGTCCTCCTTCCCCATGCAGAACTGACTATGAAGCTAAAGGAGGGCCCTTACAGAGGTGTAGGTTCAGGCACCATGGGACAGGCTAGAGCAGATAGGTTTTGGGGTGGAGTGCATCTTCCCAGGGCCCCTGGGATGTCACCACATATCCGCTTTTGGCAAGGGCTAGGCTTGAGCCATGCTACTTTATAAAACTTCAGACTCAGTACTCTTGGAAATGGTCAGGGCAGCCTGCTTTATTCTAATTCCACTCGAGAGGGGAGAGGTCCTGGCAGGGTTCCCAGCTTGCAATGGTTTAACCAAACAATTTTGAAAACTGAGTTCAAGATCTGTCACCCAAAGCAACATACTTGAACAAAGTGCCACAGAGACTAGTTCCCCTGGGCTAAAGCAGGAAGACTCCTGGATCACCTCCAGCTTCTTAGAGGGCAGGGGGTGGGGGGTGTTGAGGGTCTTGGTCAGGGAGAGAGGGAGGATCTGCCCTTTGGGTCTCTGTGTCCTCATTTGTAATGAGCTATCGTGTCACCTGGCCCACAGGTATGCCATCTGAAGCACGGATGGTGGCTGTTAACAGCATCTCCACTTGCATGACAGCCCCTGCCTGAGGTGGTCTTGTCCTTCCTCAAGAGTGGGGAGAGGTAGGGAGGACCACCCAGCACTCCCCTTCCTGTGCGCCTGGCACCCTGTGGAGCAGGAGCACTCACAGCCAGCTACCTGCCCGGGAGGGAGTGGGGAGAAGGTACGACATGTGAGAAGGAACAGACAAACCAGGCAGCCTGGTTCACAGCGTGACAGAACATCAGCATCCCTGGGCCCCCTCCACCACCCTGGCAGCACTTAGTATGAGGCTCGGCTCCCGGCGGGACATTTGACAGGAGGGTGGCTGCCCTCTGCTCTGTCTTCAGAGCCTGACAGGCAGCTGTGAGCTGCTACCAAGTGTCAAAAACAGTGGTAGACAGGCAGGGACATGTTTGCCCCCAGGCTCAGTGGTGAGCCTCCGGGGCTGCCAAGCAACCAAGAGCCCCAGGCTGGGGGCCTGTTTCCAGCCAGCTGGGCAGCAGGCCCAAACCAAGATATGCCCCCTGACCACATGGCCCTTGTAGCCTACCTTTCCCCAAACCAGAACATGTGGTCATGGCAAGATTCATGGGCAGTTGTCCAATTCGAGATCTGATTTGGAAGGATGGGGGAGGGAGAACTGCCATCTTGGGGGGAGGGGTCAGCGCTTTGATTCCCCGGGCTCTGAGATGAGCTGTTCTTTCCCGCTGAGCTCAAGACCCACACTTGGGGAAGAGAGGGCGTTTAAAAATAGCACCGACTGACTTGAATACCTCTGCTCCCTGCCTGCTGCAAGTCAGATCCAATTACTCTGCTGACAAGAAGCTTTTAGCCCAGGGAGACTGGCATCAGCGATGCCACTCCAGGGAGCTGGGCTCTATGGTGACCCAGCCCCTCCTTCTCCTACTGGGCATCCAAGGGTCCAAGGGAAAGGAACAGAGCGGATGCAAAGATCACATACACACACGTGGCCCAGCTCCAGGCCATAGTTCCTGCACATCCGGCTACTTGGCAGCATCTGGTCTCCTTGGTACTCCCCCCACCCTCACCAACAGGCTTTTGTTCACTTGGGTGAGCAGTTCCAAACATCTGACCCATGCCTGAGATTCCACCGTAGAGCCTCACCCCTTTGGAATGTAAAGACTTTTTCAAGGTCTCCCACTAAGATCCAAGTGCCTCCCCCTGGGATGGGTTCCTGGTCACAGCTGGGGACACAAAACTAGCACGCACATAGAATGTCAACTCCATGAGGCAGAACGTCTACTGTCTGACTCACCAATGGCACATAGTAGGAACTTACCAATGTGTGTGGAAATGAAGGGGACTTGGCAAGAAAGTGCAAATGGGTTCATGCAACCCCCTTCTCAACTGAGAAGGTGGAAAATAATCAACTGACCAGAAGCATGTGTCCTATTAATGATGGCCACATAGCATCAGCTCCTCAACAAAGGCCAAGTACAGAGGCCCCTAGGAAACTTCTCTTTCCTTTCTCCAGCCAATGCCACTGTATTTTCCCTGCAGCAAACTCACCCAACCCAAAGCCACTTGCCGGTGACCCTATTAAACCAGCAAATGCCTGGAGCTGAAGCTCCTCCTGCAAGGCCTCACCCTGCCCTCTCCATGGGGCTGTCCTCTCCTTTCTATGCTGACTCTCCCCCTTCATTAAGCTCTCAAAATGCCAATGCTCAGGGAATGCAAACTAAGAGAGCTGTAATCAGGAGACTGCCTGAATCCATCAGGCACGTTTTACCTGCCTTGTCAATGACACTTATCACTTTCTACTCTGGGAGCTTTGTGTTAGTAACTTCCCCAGGGTGGAAGCAGGGTCCTGGCCATCTGCCACCCATGCATGACCAGTATCTTGTACACACCAGTGCCCAGGAGATGTTGGGTTAATGAATAAGGGTGTGTGTTGGGGGTGAGAGGCTGTAAACTTGACAAAGGCACATGTGAAGAGTCCAGGGATGACTTGCTCACCATTTGCACAGGCTGGATGGTTGAGGAAATGATGCCTAAAGCGAGTCTAGCTACGTCAATGACAGAGCAGGGGGCACAGCCGCACTGGCATTTACTGGGGCGTGTTCGCACTTCCTTTGTGAAGATTTCCATTTGTTTGCTGGTCAGGGAGGCCCTCCCCCTCAGCTAAGCCCACGCACAGCTATTGGTGATAGATTTGAGTGTTTCTGGGTATGGACCAAGATCTAGGCCTTGCCAGCACCTTCCTGGGGTGGAACCACCAGCACGTATCAGGAGACTTGCTTAAGCTTTCCGCTGGTGAGCCCTCAGCTGAAGGCTGGAAGCAGAACCCCGGGTGGTGAGTTTGCCCCTCAGTCTCGCTGCCTGAGAAGTTCTGCCTCTCACTGTGACACACACTGTCTCCTGCACCCCAACTGTGGGAAGCCAGGTGTGAGGATGCAGAAGCTGGAATGATGACAGTTGCAGGCACAGCACTGGTAAGACAGTGAGCACCTAGAACCCTCTCTCTCTCAAATTAGAGGTTATAGGAGGGCAGAACAGCAAGGGTTAGAGGAAGCAGCAGAGCTGAGGTGCAGGACAGGAGCAAGAAGCCATGCCTGGCCAAGCATCTGGGGTCTTAGGGGTCAGGAGCAGGGCCCTGAGGTCGTAGGACCTTAGAGGTGGAAGGTGTATTGAAGCAATCACCAAAACAGCCCACCCACCACTCCTCACCACGTAAAGACAGCAGGGCCCACAACTTGCAGTAGGATTATAATTTGGAGCAGTCTTGAAGAGTGATTTGTCAATGGCCATGGGAATCATAAAGGCACACCCTTGTCAACTGGCAACTCCACTGGGCATCCTCACGATAGATGCCTATAACTCCATACAGGCACATGTACAAATGTGCATGGTAGCTGGTAAGTGCAAAAGACTAGAAACAAGCAAATGTCCATCAATACTCAAACTACCTCTTTCTTTTTTATTCATTTTTTTAAATTTAATTGAAACATAATTGATCATACATACTGTGGCACACAGCATTGTATTTCAATACCTGTGTGCAGTAAGTGATCCTCAAATCAGGATAATTAGTATATTTGTTATCACACAGTGTGATCATTCTAATAGTCATTTATTGCATGGCTGTGGAGTTGGTGCCCTAAGAATATGTAAACATAGGGAGGTTCCAGGAATGCATTAGAAGGAAAGGCTGGGGCCGGCCCGGTGGCGCACTGCTACAGTGCGCCGCTTGGGAAGCGCAGCGGCGCTCCCGCCGAGGGTTCAGATCCCACATATAGACCGGCCGCTCACTGGCTGAGCGAGGAGCGGGGGCAACACCGAGGGTTGTGATCCCGTTGCCGGTCCCGGTCCGGTCCGGGCGCGACACTGAGGGTTGCGATCCGTTGCCGGTCACGAAAAAAAGACAAAAAAAAAAAATGACCGTGGTCACCAGGACATCTGAAGTGAAGAAAGCAAGGAGCCTGAGGGTCCCATCTACTCCAAGTCCTCCATTCCACAAAAGTGGAGCCTAAGACTCAGAGTGAGGGATCAGTGGCAGAAAACCACACTTCTGTTACTCGGAGGCAAGTTCAATACCAGGACCGAGGCTGCCAGACTCTCAGTCCAGAAGTCCCTCCTTGCACGATTTCCACCTTGGTCAGAGATGGCCAGAAGCCCAGAGCCTCTTAGCATCCCCATCCCAGGGCTTGATACCCAGAGTCAGGCAATTCTTCCTTGGCCAAGTCCAGACCCTTGGTGTCACTGCTGTCCTCCATTTCCTCCTGCTCTGTCCTTGGCTAGACTAAGGAAGAGTGTGTCACCACCTTTGGCCTGCAGATGTGCCAAACCTCAAATGATCCTTGGCTCCTCTTCCTTCCCTCTTTCCCAGAAGATAATATCAATAAAACAGGTCATGTTTATTCCAGATCACAGTGGCTGCACCCTAGGACAGTCGCCTGTCCTGGTCAAGGTATCTCGTATCACTCTTCCCCTTTCCCCTAAGTGGAAAGTGACTTGCACACTATCTTCTTTCGTGGCAGCAACATTCTTTTTGTCGATCTTAAAGGCTTGTAGTTATAACAATGGCTGACATTTATACTACACCCATTGTATGCCAGATAGGTGCTTCTAAGATTAACTCATTTAATCTTAGAACTCCCTGGTGTGGCTACTGTTATTATCTCCACTTAACCAATGAGGAGAACAAGTCACAGAGAGGTCAAGTAACTTTCTCAAGGACAAACTTTACATGGAAAATGGCCCTGTGGGCAGCAAGGCAATGAATAGGGAACAGAGACTTGAAACAAGACCACAACTCGCAGAAAGGCCGATGCAGTGACTCACAGAACAGATAAGCACTACGCAAACCGAAAACTGTTCATGGCACACTATCCAAGCTCAGACTCTTTGACACTAGCTCATTCACACCCATCTGTTCCAAGATAAGACCACAGACAAAGTGATCTGACAGCAATTCCCTATGGGCTGTCGTGTTCTAAAGATTTGACTTCTGACTGTTCCAGCAGGCCCTGGTCTACAAACTCTGACCAAGACTATGCTCTAATTACCCCAGCCCCCAAGCTCTGGAAGTGTTCCTTCTCCAATGCTGTCTGTCTGAGACGCGCCCACAGTTCCCTGGGATGCAGGATGTGTGCTCATTCTCGCTGCTGTTTGTCTACAGGTGTGTTCCCAATGGCTTTTGGCGGGAGGCCTTTAATGGGATGGACCTGGATTTTGAGGCTAGGAATCTGGTGCTAGCTGTTGAGTGTTTGGCCTCAATGGACTTTCTACTGCCTCCAGACTGTCATCAGGTGCATGTACCAAGCTGACACCTTTCAGGTCAGCCTGAGGCCAGTTCTGGCTCTGGGTAGAAGGAAGACAAGGCCAAGAGATGCACGGCAAGGCTGCTCCTTGGCAGAGGCCCCCACCTTCTCAGTAGCCCCTTCACTGTTCTTTAAAGCAGACCAGAAATACCTCATGTTCACCTTCCCCTGAGTCAGTAGCCTCAGCCACAGCACCTTTACCAGCTGCCTCCATGGTTCTCTGCTTCCTCCAGGACAGATTCTCAGCTGAGCAGTCACTCCGGACTCTAGCCCACTACCCCTGCCTAACTGAGCTACCTCCAGGCTTCCAGACATGCTGGGGCTTTTCCACCTCCCAATATCTTCTCAGGCTTTTTCTCCAATTGAAAATACCTTCCCACCCCCGTGCATCTTGCCCAACCTGTCTCAGACTTCAAAGCTGACTACCGTGCCACCTCCCCAGGAAGGCTTCCCTGACCACCCCAATGGATCATTAATGCCCTGAATTCTTGAAGATGCCATAAATCTCTATGCTTCTGAATAAGCCAGGCTCCCAAGACATTTGTGATGGTATAATACCTGTGATGTCACCCAGCTTTTCAAATGGGTGAATCTTGTCACCCCAACTGGAATGTAAGCTCCTTGTAGGTAAGAGTTACCTGATACGCCTCAGGCATGGAGCCCAGTGCAGCTCCCAGCAAGGGCTTCCCTGCTCTTCATTTTAAAACTCAAACTATGAATAACAGCCATGACTTATTTGCTCCCATGCAAGCCACTGCTGGATCCTCAGGTCTGGAAATGTCTTCTTCATTAGAAGTGATTAGTCTACAACTTCAGAAAAAAAAGGCCCTCAGCTGCCTAGGCAAAAATCTAGAAAGAAGAACATCAACAGGTTAACTTAGTCCTGTTGGGTAATGGGATTAGGAATGATATTTTCCAAATTTCTCATTTTATGATTTTATAATGAAGGAAGAAATAATGCCGTATAATAATAACGAAGACAGTATGTCCCAGAGAGAGAGAGCACTTATGAGCAAACAAACCAGAGCCAATCCCCATGCCAACCATGGGCAGCATCACTCCGTGGGATCAGAGACTGGTTAGGAGGAGGAAATTTGGTACCTCCAAAAGATTGGGGGATGCTGGAGCTGGGCACTCTGGCCAGAGCTAGTCTCCCACTCTGTGGGGTGCAGACTGTACGGGCCCTGGAGGAAGGAAAGAGCCTGGGCCACTGATCCCAGTACTCAAATCTTAAATGCAGGAGAATTCAAGGCAAATCAAAGGAAGCCCAACTCTGTGCAGCAGGATGCAATTTATAGTATTCATTTCCCCCCAAGAGATGGTAGAGGCAGGGGTGAAAGTCGAGTTCAAGAAGGTTTCAGATAACTCTTAAATAAGAGCTTCATAAGTATTCATTTTCAAAGGTAAACTAGGCTATTCAGGGACATGATGAGGGTGATGTCAGGGGAGACTGCCACCCTATCCTTTGTCTACCCTAGCCTCGTGTGTCCTGTCAGGGTTGGGATTCTGGGCTGGGGCGCCAGAGCCTGGAGCTGCCTGATGCCTGCCTTTGCTATCCACTTCCAGCCTCCAGCCAGGCCCAGGGAGGGCAGCTCCCCGAGGGGCAGGACGGGGAGCAGAGGGGCCTCACAGCCCAGCCCATGGCTGTACTGCTGTGTGTGGGCTCGCATCTGATCCCTCTGTGCTCAGGCTGTCTGCTAGGGCCTACTGAGAGCCCCTGCCCTGGATAGTCAGCCAGCACTCAAGTCCCCATCCTGCCACCTCCTGGCAGGGGACCCTGGGCAAGTCAGAGTCTCTGAGCCTCAGGTTTCTCATCTGTACAACAGGCCAGATGAGAGGTGCTCTAGGAGCTCTTCTGGTTCTCACAGCTGATCCAGTCCAAGGACATCCCAGCCTTGTGTTTCCTGGAGGCCTGGTATTAAGAAGACCAGAAGGCTTCAAGTCCTTCAAGGGCTCCAGACACACCCACAGGGTCAATGCAGTGAGGGGCGGGGAGCTATCCCAAGCAGGGCCACCTGGTTGTGGTTCTGTGTGGTTGCCATGTCTGCTTCTGCACTTTCATTCCCCTGCTAGTGGCCCCTCTCTGCAGAGGCCGAGAAGGGCTGACCTTATGGAGCAAGAGCTGTTTAGAGGTGGGTATGTGTCACAGATACGGACGCACGTGAGTGAAGGTGTGTGTGGGGGGTGTGAGTGAGCGAGTCTCTGAATGCGCACAAGTGTATGAGTGTATGTATGTGAGGGTAGCACGGGAGTGGGTACAGGTGTACACAAGGTCGGTGTGTGACTGTGTGTGTGTAGGAGGGGAGTGTTACATGGTTGTGTAAAGGCGTACACACGTGTATAGGTGTGTACGTAGGTATCTGAGGGGAGGGTGTGCTGTGCGTGTGAATGAGTGTGGAAGGGTGTACATGTGTGCACACGCCCAGGGAGATTCTCACTCTGGTGGGAGAAAGGGAACATCAGTCCCACAGGCAGGTTTGTCACAGGGGTGTCTTACATGCCAGTATCTCTAGAAAACGGCTCCCCTCACAGCAATGACCCCAAAAGCTCTCTTGCCTTCCCTGGGCCCTTAGAAACTCTTAGCAGGGTGTCTTGCATACACATCAGACTCAACTCACCCAAATAAAATTGATTTCCCCCTCCCACCTGCTTCTCCCTCTGTCTTATCCCTTGGGGTGTGTAGAACTGTCATGGACCTCGTGGCCCAGGTCAGGGTCCTGAGACCTTCCTACCATTTTCTTTCTTGCTCTCTCTCTCCTTCACCCTTTCTGTCCAACCATTACCCACTTCTGTTGTTTCCACCACCTCCTACAACCACTCTCACCCTCCATTCTATCTCTCTGCCTTGGCTGTGTCTATGGCCCTCAATTTCCCCTCCCTCTACCTGGCCTATGCTGCCCAGCACCCTCCAGCCAGGTCAACTTCCAAGTGCCAGCCCTGTCACCTTACAGAGCTTCCCTGGCTCCCAGCAGCTGCATGAACGATGAACCACCTCTCTGGCCACAGGCACCTCCCACAGACCCTGCTATTTCTGGGGAGCCCTCAGAGCTGAAGAATTGCTGATCCCTGAGCTAAAAATTCTGCTGCGGGATACTCAACAAGTCATTCGACTTTCTTGTGTCCAGAGAACAACATCTCCAGTCTACCATGCTGTACACAATAGATGTATTCAAAAATAATAAACTGTCATTTTATGAATCAAATCCTGCATAAAATTAATTGTGTGATCAGCGTGTCCAAAAACGTGGGGGGAGGTGCCGCCATATCATATATACTTGCTTAAGGTTATGCTCAGCTCTGTGGTACAATGAAAATAACAGAGCCTTTGGAGCCAAACAGAACTGAATATGAGTTCTGCATGATCTTGAGCACCTCTCTTAACTTCTCTGAACTTCCTCAGCCTCAGTTTCTCCAACTCTAAAATGGGACTAATAATCTCTACTTCACTGAGTTCTATGAGAGTGAAATCATCTACGAATACTGAATGCATTGCATATCTGACACTAAATAAATGCTTAATACCTGTTAGTGTCTGTCACTCTTCCTTCTGTCCTTAACCTACATCTATCAAAATTACTTTGGAAGAATTCATTAGGTTAAGTTAAAAAGAGTAAGAGAGCCATTCAGCACATTAACTGCACCCACATCTTCCAACATTAAACCGCATTGCATCAACGGGAAAGAACTTGCAGACGTGACCTAGAGCTACTGAGCAATTTTTGAGGAATCAAGAATCACAGCCAAGTAATTTCAGACAGTAAGTTGTGTTTAAATTTTCCTACAAGGAAAAAGGATGAAATCCAAAAACACTCCATAGGCATACAGAACGCCTTGACAAATTTGTAATGGATTTTAAGTAGTTTGCTATCACTTAAAAAGGGAAGGGGAAGTGGAGGGGACCGGTAATTACCAGTAGAGCTCCCTTTAGAATAAGCCTTGGTGATGGGGTCACCTCGGTTGGTAGAAGAAAACAGAGTGTAATGGATCTGATTTTCACCAGGTACCTGGCACATTGCATAAGGAAGCATTCAATAAACACTCACTGAGATGAATGAATTGGAAAATTGCAGAAGACTGTTATGAAATGTTTGTGGATAGCAATGAGAAATGTAATCTGAGTAACAGATACTACACTTAGGTGAGTTGGACTAATGAGTGTTGGTTGATGTCAACATAGAAGGAGGGATGGCGGGAGAGAGGGTTCTCTCCAAGAGCGTACCATGGTCTTCTGTGCTTAGCCTTAGTCTGGTCCACATTTCCAGCAGTTACACAACTAAAGATCTACAAGTTAGGCATATCAGTTCTGAACGTATTCGAGTCTGGGAGGGATGAACATTTTGCTATGTGGCAGACCCTGGCTTCCCAACGGCCTGGGAACATGGACCAACCAACAAGATGAAATCTCACAGGCGTAGATGGAGAAGCTAAGGCTTAGTTCAAAAACTCTACTGATGGGCTACCTATGGGCAGGAGGGGAAGGCCCACCTGAGAGCAGCCCAAGTGAAAGTGAGTCGTGGGTTTTGAGAGCAACAAGCTATACAGGAGCCATGGGACATGGTTCCAATAGGCTAACACAATCGAAACAACATTGATTAAACTCATGGCATTGAGGCCAGAGGAGGTGCTGGCACCCTGAAACACCAGGAAAGTTCAGAACACTAGAGGCACTGAGACCTATCCCCAAACACCACAAGGGCTATCCCTCAGCAGAGGGAATACATGAATCCTATACAGTTCGAGAGGGTGAACTTAGGATTGCCAGAGTTAGCAAATAAAAACACAGGATGCCCAGTTAAATTGGAATTTTACATCAACAATGAACGATGCTTTTAGTATAAATATGTCCCACTCAATATTTCGGACATACTTGTATCAAAATAATCATTTATTGTTTATTTAAAATTAAAATTTAACTGGGCATCTTGTATTTTATCTGGCAACCCTATTGGACTGAATTTAGAGAGAAGCAGGTTTTAACTGAACATAAGATTGTAACAGCCCCTAGCATATAGTATGTGCTCAATAAGTAACTAATCTGATAAAAGAATTAATAAATGGGCAAGAAGAGAGTTAACCAACAGGGAATAGATGCTTTCTTTCACAGGTATATACGTAGGTCAAGACTCATTGAATTGTACGCTTTAAATATGTGCAGTTTATCAAGATTAACTATACATCAACAAATCTATAAAACAAAACAAAACAGAGATGGGAGGAATAGATTGCCTCAAAACAGTGTGTGAGACTTCTCCAGAGACAGTTTGCTGCAAGGCCTGTGAGAGGAGGAGACGTTTTCTGAGGTTGCATCAGATTTGTGATTTCAATTTCTTTTCTGCATAAATAAATCTTACTGCAAGTGTCACTGTATAGAAGCTAATGGTTCCCCCCACAGCATAAAGCCCCCTGAACTTTGGCAGGAGATATGGGCTGTCAGCTAGACTCTCAGCCCCCGGATGTGCCTTCCTGTCCTGTTTGGGGGCCACCAAAGGAGACAACTCCAAGACCTCCTCAACTCTAAGGTCCCATGACTCAAGGGAGCTCCATGGAGAAGCTTAAGCCTCAAGGGCTGGCTTGAGGGTTTGTATCCACTTAGCGAGCATCCCGCAGCAGCAGACTGAAATTTGTTCAAGAGGGTTTGGTGGGGAGATCACAGGGTGGAGTGAGATCCAGCTCCGTTCGTGTTCTTTTGCTCTGTCCTCTGCCCTGGGTGTGGTTCGGGCACAGCCAGGCCCCAAGTAGCAGGGCAACCAGGGCAAGTCCCTGTACCTCTCCAGAGGAGGAGGAAGCACGTGCTAAGGTCCTTTTGGTGCCTCGAGGTCTTACATTCATTGTAGAACTTAAATACAAGGAACCTTCCTTCTCAACTGAATGACATTGAGAGATCTGAAAAATTCCACAATAAGAAAAAAAATGTCCTTGAGTGACAGTGGTGGTGAGAGAACTGGGGAGCCGGGTGGTGAAATGCACATGACCCCCTCTAAATTGGCTAGAATGTGATCTACTGATTCTTGAATTTGGTGTGGGCTACAGAACCCCTGTGGGCCCGGGTGGAGCAGGCTTTGCTGTTGCCTCTGAGCAGGACCAAGCAGACCCCCGGGGACCCAAGGCACAGAATTTCTGTGCCGTCACCTCCTCCTGGGTTCCAAGTGTGTGTCCATGGCTCTGGGGACTCTCTGCATGGCATGTATTTCCCTTGCTCCCTTGTGGGAGGGTCTGGCCTCCCCAGCATTTCCAGAGGCAATCTTCGCCTCTCCCATCTTCAGCGTCCCTGTCTCCCATCCCCCGCCCCTTCCACCTGCCCAGTGAAAACCCAGTAAACTGGGAGGGGGTGAGTTGTAAATGCCTCCAAGAGACCTAACCCTGAGTCGTTTACCAGGATAGTTCATTCTAAAGGAAGACCAAAGAGGAAATTCAAATGGTGGAGTAGCAGGATGTAGCCATTAGGAGCACAGTGACAAGGCTGCTGGAAGGTGACAAGACCCAGGGAGACGACAGCATTCCTGACCTCCTGTCTGACTCTGGCCACCACACTAAGAGGCGCACTGACACACCAGGGAGTGCTGGGAACAGCTGGAGACCCATGGGAACAGGGAGCATTCTGACCGCCTAGGCACGACATTCTATGGGCGGTATTGCTCCTGTTCCTCATTCTCCTTCTCTGTCCTTAGCACTTAACACAGGTCACACAGCCTTAAAAACCACCCATTGCAGACTGAGGGTCCTCATCTGATCTCAGTTGGAGAGGAAACAGGGGCCACAATAGCAGACTCTTAACAGGCCAGGAAGGAGGCATTGGTGCTCTTAGCAAAGCCACATCTACTCACAGGGAACCTGCTGGGTGCCCGGTTCCTCTTCTGGGGACACAGAAAAGTGAGGTCCCTTCCTCGATTCAGAAACTGGCCATGCCCAAGTAACAATACAGTACTTAGGGACTGCCCGTGTGGCCAGGGTGCGAGGCACAGAGAAGGGCACAGGAGAGGAGCTGATGAGAGGGACCATCAGCGTGAGGGTCGGGAAGTGTCCAGCCAGTTCTTAGAAATAAGGCCTAGAGCTAAAGAAGAAGCCACGACCCCCCCAGCCACAAGAAATGAAACCAAGTGAGGGGTAGGAGATAGGGGAGGGTCCGGGCCTCTCCAAGAGTCAAGGGCCCAGCACCCAGGGGCCTGAAGATCAGAACACCCAAGTCTGGTCCCATCTTGCTCCTCGTGAAGCCTGAGCCTCAGTTTCTTCATCTGTTAAATGAAATCAGGCCACTGTCCCCAATCACCTTTAAGAGTTCTGTGGCCATATGTGATGGTGTGCGCTGAAGTGCCAACAGCAGTGGGGAATGAGGGGTCATTATCAGGGGATTAGAGAGAAAACCAGAGAAACAGTGACGAGGAACAAGAGCAAGGGCAGGGCCTGCCAGGGCAGGACAGTGCACAGGTGCTTAATGAACAGCTGCGAGTGGGAAACCCAAAATCTGTGGGCAAGCCGAGTCTGCTCAAGGAAGGGCATCATGGCCTGGGGCAACGTATTCCCCGTCTCTGCCCCAGTTTCCTACCTACAAAGTGAGGTGTCTTCCCCTCAGTGGACTACGGCTCCCAGCGCTAGAGGGAAGAAGTCGACACTCGCCTCCAGGACTGGGCATGGCAGCCCTGGACACTGTCATTGCCAGCCGACCCTTCCTTCCATCGCCTCCCCTTCTCCTCCTGTCAAAGCCCACCCGTCCTTGTCCCAGTCCCCCAGGACTCTGTTCTCCACCACTGGTCAGTAACCACAGCCACATGAGCGAATCAGATAAAACAGGCTCTTCCCAGGAAGGCTTCACCCAGCTCAAACGCACACATTCCCAGGAGGCCCCCTGCCCAGCCCGGTCTAATGGGGGACATTTGATGAGGAAAAGGAGCAGAGACCCCAACACCCTTGGACTCCAGCAGGTGCACAGCCCCTGCATAAGTGTGGCCCTTTCTGCCTAAGCTGCTGAAAGCAGCCCTGGAGGGAAGTCAAGAGTCCACCTCTCAGTCCCAGTTCCTCTCCTGCTGCCTGTGTGACCCTGAGCAAGCCCTTCTCCTTGCAGGCTCCACTGTCCTCATCCAGAAAATGGGCACAGCTACCCCTGCTTGGCCAAGCTCCCAGGGCATCAGTGGATGCTGAGGAACACCCTGTAGTTGAACGTATTTTGTCCATCATAAAACACGATGCCGTTTCTCATGACCTCCTGGGGACCTGGGTCCTGCGCTAAACTCATTGGACAGGGATCTCTGGTGGCTGACCCAAGTCTGCCCTTTAACAAGTGCCACCTGGGAATTCTTAGGCACAGTGAAGTTTCAGAACCACTGCCCTACATGTGTATCATAGAGAGTGACTAGATATCGGTGACATGTCTCATTTGAGATGGGGACCAGAGGAGGAAGGATAGAAGTTAGGGGGCAAAGGACAGTAACTATCCATCCATGCAGGAGCACTGAGCCAGAAGACAGAGAAATCACGATATTTGGGATATTTGGCCTCTCTTGCTGCTGGTGTCAGATCCCTGGATGTCAACAGCTTTAAGGCCACTGGTCTCCATCAGAGCCTCTGGAGGCTGGACTGTGTGCTCTCAGCTCAATAGCGGGTGACCCATGCCAGACCTACAGCAATTTAAGACCCACCAACCCTACAGTGTCAGCCCAGGTCCAAACCCCTTCTTCAAACTTTCCCTGACCTCCCCCTCTCTGTGTTCCTCCAGCCCTAGAGTCCGGGCCACACCATCTGATACTTCATGGATCACTGTCCAGCATTGCTAGCTAGTGGTCTCACCTGTGTCAGATTTGTGTCCCCACCAGCAGACACCTTTGGGCAAAGAGCTGGGTTTCTTCTGCTGGACCACCCATAGCTTCTGACAAAGGCTCAGGGCACCCAGTTCACACCAGACATTTAATACCTGGTCTCATGGTATTTGCTCTTTCTTCCTACCTGCTTCCTTCTTCCTACCTGCCACCTCACCATGGCCACCCACACAGCTTCACCTCACCATGGACACACACATGCATGCACACACACACACACGTTCCCACCTCACCATGACCACACCACACACACACACACACACCCATCCCAAGTGACTGGCATAGTGACCTCTGTTCTGTCACCTACTGAAAAACCACACACACTGGTCTGATATTTCCTGATCTGGAAGGAATCTCACTTCACCTCCCACATCCAGTCCCCACTCCTGACCCTAGAAAAGGCTGGAGGTGGAGAGGAGAGAGAGGAATGACATCTAATGAAGGCCTTTCTCTCCTCCTCCACGCTGGAGTGCAGGAAGAAGGGACGCCTCCAGCACAGGCCCTGCTGGTCAGCACCGAGCCTGGATTCCAGGCCTGGCCCCAGGGAGGCAAACCTCATTGACTCCTGGCAGAAGGCAGCTTCCTGTTTCTAAGAATCTGGAGCTTTGAAAGGCTTCTCGGCGACCCGGCTGCCCTTACACAGACAGCATTGTGGTGACTCTCAAGCGCAGTCTCAGATTTCCCTTCCATAGCTCTCAGGCTTTCAAAGGCATAGGGAAACCAGCAGGCTGCCCGAGACTCCCGCCGGATTTGGCTGAACTGAGCCAGTTGGAAAATCAGCAGAAAACCCACCCAACCCACATCGTGCCAAGAACTTTGGAAGAGTTTCCAGAGATGTGGGCCCCTGTCATGCTCTTCTTTGGCTGGCTCTGGCTGGCTCAGGCTGTCCCAGTGCAGGTGTGGTTTGCAAGGCCAGCACTACCAAGGCTGTCTGAATCCTTTCTCTGCGGTCCCCTATAAATCAGGCCTAATCTTTGGCTGCTGGTCCTGACAGCCAGGCTGAGAATGGAACAAAGTCTTCCAACTCTCTTGCATTACATAGGGCTGAGCTCAGTGGGACAGTAGGTACTTAACAAAGACCACTTTGGAGGAGAATTTACAGGTTGGGACCCTCGCATTGGATGTCGCCTATGAGCTCATTTCTCCCAAACCCAAGCTTAGGCATTTTCCCAGCTGAACACCAGCTGAGAGCCCAGGCTCCTTGGGGCTTCAGAAAGTGAATGAGATTTTATACCCTGCAGCAGGAATTATGGTTAAAATCATGGACTTTGGGGTCAGACAGACTCAGATTTGAGTTCCAGCCCTGCCGTTTACTAACTGTAGATGAGTAGCTTAAACTCATTCACTCTAGTGAATTAATCCGTAAAGCGGCAACGACAATAAATATGATCCCTCCAAGGGCTGCTATGAGGATCACGGGTGATAATATATGCAAACCAGTAGTTCTCAAGTTGGGGTGATTTAGTCTCCCAGGGAACATCTGGCAATATCTGGAGACATTTTTGGCTGTCACAATTGGGACAGGGTGATGCTATTGACATTGAGTGGGGAAAAGCAAGGGACGCTGCTGAACTTGCTATAATGCACAGGACAGCACCCCACGATAAAGAATTATCCAGCCCAAAATGTCAGTAGTGCCAAAGTAAAGACACCCCCTCTCTGGCCTAGTCCCTGGCACACAGCAAGAAGCAGCGGAGATGGTCAGACAGTCCCCTCCCGGGAGGTTCAGGGAAAAGTATTAGCATAGCAAAGTTGGTGCCGAAAATAACTGACTCACCTACCACCTTTTAATCCATTCACCCCATAGCTCTGTAAAATGGATGTCCAACTAGTCAGGACTGATTTTAGGTGGAAGCTTGAGTTCCAATTGGGGGATGGATTGTGTGACACCTTTGAGTGTCTAGCAGCCGAGATTCTCTGGTGCAAAGGTAACCGCCTTCATAAGCTAAGCAAGGCTTTGTTTGGAATTTATAGCATATTTGGAGCAAAGCCCCACACATGGAAAAGTTCACATTAATTGGATGTTCCAGGTTCCCAGAGTTACCCTGCATCCCCCACCAGGGCATCTGCTTTCAAAGAACTGGCCCGTAATGAAATACATTGGAACTTTGTTGATTTGGAAAGCCTTTGGCTCCTGCAGAAACACCCTGGGGCCATCATTAGAATCCATGGTTGTCCCTGCACAGTGCTGGGGACATGAAGGGAGCTCTGGATTTCCTGCATGTTTGGACTTGGGGTGATGTGTGGAGGGGTGTATTAGAGCCACTTTAGAAGTAACCCCACCAGGGTCGTTAGTTTGTTGTGAGTGTACTTCAAACCAGTTGAAACTGCATTGCATTTAATCAGTCTGGGCCTCAGCTGAAACTTTCTGCTCTATAGCCACGTGAGCAGAGATGAGCTGAGAGTTCAATGAGAAGGAGTGCCAGGCCTGGCCTGGAGGGAGGTGGAGGACGGAGACTCAGGACCCCAGAATCGGAAGTCTCCAAGGATCACTTGGGCGTCAGGCAGAGAACTGTTTGGGAGGGAGGGGAGAGATGTAGCATCTCTTGGAGTGAACCTGGTCACAATTTAATTTCAGGGACGGCTGGCAGGCTAGAAGGAGGGGGTTTTCTCAGTGTTGGGCAGGGATGTGACCGCGTGCAAGGCCGGGACGCAGCTAGGTTCCCAGGCTGGGCTCTAGCTGTTGCCCCAGAATGATTACGCTCCCATGGTAAGATCGGGACATGCACTTTGTCACTCCAGGTCCATGTTTTCATCCTGTGTAAACTCTGTCTCTCTGCAAGGGCTGCCTCTCTGTCTTGCCATCCCTTGCCTAATCACTTGCATCTAACTGAGAAGAAGGTTTTGGAGGAAGGAAATTAGAGACAGTCTCATTTGCTGTGGGGTGTGCACCACCCAAGGCAGCAGAAAGCTAATGGGGAAGGTTGGAGTCCCCACGGCAAGCTCTCCTTTCTTCCCATTATGCCAGAAGCCAGCCCCACTGTCGCTCCCCTCCCAGGGCCTCCTGGATCACCACCAGGCAGTGGGCACCTGGGCTCTTCTATGCCTCACATCAACTAAGATTCAGAAAGGTTAAGTAACCATACAGCTCTTAGTGGCGCAGTCTCCACACCCAGGTCTGTCAGACTCCAGAGCTCAGCTGAGCAAAAAGAGCCCTCATAACCTGCCAGAGACTTCTCCAGAATGTGAGCCCATAGTCTGTTCTACTTCTTGGACCATCTCTCTGCTGGCCTCTGCAGAGTAGCTGATGGTCCTGAGGAGTGGGAATTAGCTTCCCTGGGCAGAAGGTCTGAGACCCCCGAGGACCTATCAAGGTTTGAGAAGCACCTGGAGTGGGGTGACAATGGGTTTAACAGCTCACACTTTGATGCCTGAAACAGCATAAGGGCCAGCTCCTGTCCTGCCTGGAGAGAAAGGGGCTACGGCCCAGGCAGGGCTGGATCTCTGGAAGAAAGAAAAGGGAGCTTCCCAGCTGCATCTCTAAAGCCCTGGGAGAGAAGGGAGAAAAATTCACCCTTCTGGGGTCTGCCTTCTGGAAGGCCCTGTTTAAGCAGCCTTCCTCCTACAGAGAGCTCTTGGCTGGGAGGAAGCCTTGTCAGATGGGGCCTGGCCAAATGCCCCCTCTCACCTGGGGACTGCCCTCCACCAGCCCAGAACAGGAGCTGGGAGTATTCACACCGCAGAGTCCTCCTCAAACCTAACTGGATGTTGTCAGGATGAAACCAGTAGACGCAGCCTCTCGGCAAATATTAGAATTCATAGCACAATGCCCTTTCTGGGTGCTGCTTTTAAATGCAGAGCCACGATTTAAGCAGATCTGACCCATGAAAATCAGAATTTGTGAAGCTGCTACAGCAGGACATGACTCCCTGCGTTTGCAAGGGCTCATCCTGCCACTGAGTGGCTGTGTGACTGCGGGCGAGTCCCTGGGCACCTCTGGTCTCTGCACCAATGAAGTGAAGAGGCTGCCTTAGAGGCTCTGACTTCCCTCCCAGCTCCCACATGGTGTTTTTGGGTTCCTGAAGGCTGGACCCAGAGGGAAGCAGGATTAGGAGTCACTCCCTAGAGGTCAGGAGTGTGTCATCTCACTGTCGGTTCAATTCCACGAAGGCCTATTGTCCTCCTGGATGTGGGAGTCATAGCACTGGGTGCCTTTTCCTCGCATACACCCAATCTGAAGCCAGGTACCTGATAGGGATGCATTGAAGCCCTGACTTGAGAGCCCTGGTGCTCAGAAGGGGAAAGAGAAACTGAAGAGGCAGAGGATGGTGTCACGATCAGCCTTGAGGCTAGTCCAGCATCCTCCAGCCTTGACCTCTTTTGGTGGGTTTTCCCCAGTGGACTGACCCATCACCCCATATGGAGCCTCCCTGAAGTGACTTCTCCTGAGTCTGTGTCCACAGGCCCAGCAGGATAGGGACACTAGCCACAGGCAGCCTTCACAGACTCTGGGAGTGTCTCTTAAGAGCTAGCAAACAATAAAATACTCTGAGTCCTTGTCCACTCCCACCAAACATGGTCAGCAAGTAACTGAAAGAGAGCACTGGGTGCCTTAGCCTAGAGGAGCTAATGGGGTGGACACATAGGACCGTTCCAGGCAGCAAGGGGCCCGGAGATAAATCTCATCAAATGCACCATTGAACACTCAGGAGGGAGGCAGGTGACATGGGCTGGAGCAATCCAAGCATCTTTTGGGGAGAGGCAGATTTAAGGTGAAGGCCAGGCAAGGTGGGGGTGAGAGGGGAGAGGTACGGGGATGAATATGGAGGCAGGAATGAATGTGGGGTTCATGAACCCTAATCCCCCACTTCAAGACTAAATGAGGTCATCATGTGAGGAAATGCTCTGTGAACCGTAGACTGTAAATAACGGATGAAGAAGTGGATCCCCGCTTATGGAGACATGACCAGTGCCCTTTCGTCCTCAGCCCTGGGAGGCAGGACTCTCGTCCACAACCACCCAGCTGCCAAAACAGGGCCAGACTCAAGCCCTGTCAGTTGGACTTTCAGACCATTATGGAGTGCAAAGAAATTCCATTTCACTTACTGTCTTCAAGGATTTCAAACACTACTCTTTCATAGATGGTGGACGTGCACAAGAAATATCGCCTTTAGTAGAATAATCGCTCGCACTTACTGAGTGCTGCCTAAGTGATCTACATTCTTTGTTTGATCCAATCCTCATACCCCTATGAGGCACTGACATCCCCATTTTACAGATGAGAGAAATTAAGTACCAAGGCCAAAGGCGCTGGCTCAGAAGTGGTTCGACTGGAACCCGAGCCACCACCTTCCCGATTTCCTTTACGTCTCCTTATCATCTGGTCCACACACCAGAAGTGCTGATGAATGGGGGCTGATAGACAAGGAAAGGAAAAAAGAAACTGGCCTATTTCCATCAATCACTCAGAGAAGGATTAGTGCTCCATGTCACAGAAAGCTGGAACTTCACAAGCTTTAAACTTGAGTTCCATGAGAAATAGATAGGTTAATACTCGTATATGTCAAAGTTTCTATAAAACCAGCCCATCACGTGAGGACACTGAAGCAATGACCCATTTCTAATCACTGTCATTTGCTGTAAGGCCAGGGATGGCTGATAGAGCAAAGCTTCCTGCAAGACCCCTACCCTGGCTTAATCTCCCCAATGCTCCATTCTGGCACCAACCCAGCCCCACCCAGACCCAGCCTGCCTGGCTCACCCCACAGGGAGGAGTTGGGGGAAGTCTGGTGGGAACAGGAACAGCTTGGCAGAGGGCAGGGGAGCCAGAGTGGCTTCTGAAGACCCAGGGGGAGAAATAGGAAACAGAGTGGTCACTGGTTAGAAATGGCAATTTCATTTCTTGGAGAGGGCTGCTCTGGCTTGAATAAAATCTAAGGAGAGCCCAAGATAGCCCCTGGGTGGGCCTAAGTCCCTGCAGTCTGGAAGTCTAGCTTGGGGGGCATTGAGGGGTGGTCTGGGGCAGGTGTAATAATCCACCCCCCACGGTTGCTCTTGGAAATAGCAAATGCTGGACCAGGAGTGGGGGACTGTTCCTGTCCCCATCAGTTGTGGGCTTTTAGCTGGGTGGCTGCCTCCCACCCCTACAGGACTTTTCTACAAAATGAAGGGGCTGAACCAGATGACCGTGACATCTTTGTATCCTATAACATAGTATGTGTCTGTCCCATGGGAATTTATCTAGTGCATTTAGAACTTAGAGTCATGTTTTATTTATTGGTATTGTGGGAAAGATTCACATAAATGAATTTTCCCCATAACAGAAACATACCCATTTAACCCCATCACTCAGTATGGGGATTAAACCTTTCCTAAATGCTCACACCTTCATTTTCCTGGCTCCTTAAACGGTGACTAAATGCAGTGTCTCCTTCCTTCTTTCATTGGGGTCCTAATTACCTAATGGTGAGTTGTGATACAGGATGATCATGTACCCATTCCTACTGGTTATCAGTTCTGTGGTCCCTAAGCCTGTCCTTCCTCTTCCGATTAATTTGTCCCAATCAATGTGGACCGAGAGCCAAGATAGAACTCTGATTTCTGCTAGAGCTCTTCATGAACTAATAGTCAATAAACTGTTAAAGAAATCCAATAAATTGCCAGAGAGTTAAGTACATGAACTTTGCGATGACTATTTCAATATTTTGTGTCTTTATTTTTTTTAACCTCTGCACCCTTAGCCCTGTTTCTGACTGCCCTGAGTGGGGTGTTAAGTTTCACTCGCGCCCACCTCTCACACAAACACACCTCTCAGAGTTCTCTAGGTTCACTCCTGGGCAATGGAACTTTCTTTGATTTATCCTAAAACCACCTTCCAAAAGAGCCTCTTTCTCTTGTTGACTAGGATTGGTGAGCAAGCCCATGCTCACTTCCAAACCCCTTCCCCCAACCTGAGAAGCCTAAACTGCCAGAAGGAAAAGA
Source organism: Galeopterus variegatus (assembly GCF_000696425.1). Taxonomy (NCBI): domain Eukaryota; kingdom Metazoa; phylum Chordata; class Mammalia; order Dermoptera; family Cynocephalidae; genus Galeopterus; species Galeopterus variegatus. The sequence goes on along the minus strand of NW_007726950.1, from coordinate 315,097 downwards.
AACCATAAAGATCCATTACTCCCCAGATCCCGACTAAGGGCAGCTTTATTTAACACCGACCCCGTGTGTTTCCCATGGCTTTGGTCATGGCTGAGGTAGACCCTGAGAAAGAGTGAGGGTGTCTTGCCTCTTGATCTCATGCTAACCTGCAGGTCCCAGCAAGTGTTTCAGGGACGAATTGTTCTGCAAGATTGAGCAGCTTCTGTGCCACTCAAGGATCCCAGCACCAAATGCATCTGGGAAACACCTGGAAGTTTAAGCACTTGCAAACATTAGGAAGTTTAAAAAGTTAAACAGGTTTTCCTCCTGCCAACTTTCCCAAGACTTTAATCTACTAGGTGACTGGTGAATCTTCAAGATAGGTTTGATGTTACGTATAGAATTTGATTTTTCAAATTTACCTAGCCAGGGAACCCAAGTACCCTTGAAAACATCACCTCATTACCTCCTTCCACTCCCAGCTCTAGTTCTAAATAACTATATGACCTTGCACAAGTCACTTTCCTTCTCTCAGCCTCATATTCTTCATGTGTCAGATGAGGGAGTTCATCTAGCTCAGGAATGGCAAAGAGGTTGGTAATGGAACTCATGCACCAACTTGAAACTTGGAAATTGTCAGCCCATGGGGCTGTGTTAAGAAGAATCCTGATGCTGCCTGTGGGCTTGCGGCAGGGAGCTGCCATGGTTGATGAGGCATATCTGCCCCTATCCCAACAGCCAGGCTGGCAGTCTGTGTGCCCCACGTTGGCTGTCCCTGTAACTAGATGACCCCTAAGGTCACATTCTACTTCAAGAGTCTGCTTTGGGTGCACTCAGATCCCCAATCTGGCCCTGGGATTTCAGAAATCACCCATGATGGAGACTGCAAATCTCTCCTTCCTGGTGGTAGCTTCTGCAACTGAAGCTGGCTAGCATTTCTGGTCTGTCCCCATTCAGTGGACCCTTGCACCCCTCAGTTGGCTGGCTTGCTTGGCTCTAGACCTCCTCCAGTCTGAGGAAGTTGTCCTTCCTTTCTACTCCAGACCTACACTCAGGTGGTGCTGAGAAGCAGAGGAGTTTCCACTTTTTGCACAGCCTTGAAAGAAATTTAGCACCCAAATTTGGACAAGTTTCTCCCCCACAAGTCCTGGAATGTTACAAGTTCTGTACATACTCCTTGTCCCCAGAGCTAAGTGCTGTTTTCTTACTGGATTCACTGCCAAAGGCCTCCACTGTCCTGAGGAAAAGCTGAGTTCCCTACTTTATAGTGGTTCCTGGGCCCTGCATCAGAATCACGGAGGGGGCACTTGGTTTATTGTGAATCTCCGCCTCTCAAGCCCACCTGCTTATTGGGACTCTTTGGAGGTGGGGCCTGGCTATGTTTTTTTTCACATGCCTCCATTGGACACTGAAGTTTGAGAATCACAAGTCATCAAGAGATTTGTCTGCTGAACTGTCCAGACCAAGGTCCTGTGCTAACAAAGCACGTAAGAATCTCACTGCGGTGAGACCACCAGAAATCAGGGTTTCCCTGACTAGCCCACTCTCCCAGGTCACCTCACCACCCATCCCGTCTGCTGCTCCTCAGGCTGCTGTGGGAATGAATTAGATGAGATGCGTTTGCAAAGTGCCTGATCCAGCACCAGCATCCAGCACTGCCCAAAAACCTGTGTCCTTACTCCCTTGCTAGTATGCAGCTATTCCTCAGCCTCCTAAAGCCTGCTCGCCATGTCAAAGGTTCTAGATATCAGAAGGTGGAGGGCTCCTAAAATGACCTAAATCCAGTCTGCTGTAGGCAGAAGGAAGTGGTGTTTTGGTGGTTTCACCAAAACAAAATATTCCTCTGAGAGCTTCATGTCCAGGCTCCCATTCCACACCCTGGCCCTTCCTACCTATAGAGATATCTCCACTGAACTGAGCTTCTAGGAGCAGTTAAAGGGTCTTTTTTTGGGGGCCGGGCCGGCCCGGTGGCGCACTGGATAAGTGCACCGCTTGGGAAGCGCGGCGGCGCTCCCGCCCGAGGGTTCGGATCCCACATGTAGACCGGTTCCCGCTCACTGGCTGAGCGAGGCGTGGGAGCAACACCGAGGGTTGCAATCCCGTTGCCGGTCCCCGGTCCGGTACGGGGGCAACACTGAGGGTTGCGATCCGTTGCCGGACACGGAAAAAGACAAAAAAAAAAAAAAGGGTCTTTTTTTGTTCACTATTCTACTACGGCCTGCATGGTTGGCATGAAATAGGCACTTAATAATTAACTGTTGGATGGATGGATGGATGGATGGATGGTTGAATGGATGGACATGGGGTCAAGACATAAGATAACCTAGAAAGAGATCTGGATTCTAGTTCTGGCCCCAGTACTTACTGGCTTAGAAGAAAATTTATATAACCCCTCTAAGGCTCTGCTTCCTATAAAACAATGATAGCTTTACCTGCCCCAACTCCATCATAGAGGGAGTTTGTGTCTCAAATAGAATGGCTTATGTGTATGGCAGTATTTGGTAAACCATCAGATGCACAAATGTCAGAGGTGGTGGTGATGATAATGACAATACTGATGATTAAAGAGTAGCCAGGGTGTCAGAGTCTACAGATCTGTGTACGTGGATGGGGATGCCTTTCATTCAGCCTGTCATGCCAGTGTAAGCAAGGAGGCAGCCAGAAGAAGGAGGATAAACCCTGGCACAGTGGGTACCCAACAGCATTCCCTTTTCATCCATGAGAACATTCCTTCTGAATTGATGGGCCATGGCATTTACTGCCAAGGCCACACGAAGCTATGGGTGGACCCTAATACTCTCTTTTTGGCAAAACAACTGAGAAACAGGCCCAGATGTCCTGGAAACTACTCCCTCCTGCAGACAAGGGGTCCATGGAGCCAGAGCGTCGGGAATGGCAGGTACTACCATGAGGTCATCAAGCCCCATCCCCTCATTTTACAGAGACAGTATTACAGTATTAATAAAAGCAACTCCACCAGCCCCAAACACCTCGCCGGGCTCAGCTGAAACACTTATCACTTACAGTGAGGAAAAAAAATCACTTTTCCAAGAGGGGAGCAAACACTGATTTATTAATTAATTACCTTATGGGGGTTCTGCCAAAACTGCAGGCATGGAGCAAGAGGTTGGAGGAGGGGCAGAGAAGATCTGGGAGGAGGGTCTCAGCTCACACTGTAGAAGGTGAGAGCTGGCACGTACATATCAGGGGCTGGGGGCTTGTGTCAAGATTTTCTCTTCATGCATTTTAAAACAAGGCTTGTTCCTGCTTTCCCCCATCAGCAGAGAGGAGCAGAGTCTGGGGAATTTGGAGGCTCCAGAAGCTGTTTTGTGTCCAATAGAGTCAGCAGAGCCACCATGGAGAAGCTCCCGGTCTCAGCCTCGATGTCCTTGTGCATCACCTTCCTCTTCAGGGCCCCTCCCTACACACACACACACACACACACACACACACACACACAGAGTCTTTCTAATGTCCAGAGCCCTCCAGATAAGAATCTGTTGTCAGTCATTTCACCCAATTGTGAAGATGAGTCTCCACCTTCATTTCCCAGTAGAATTTATAATGTAACTTATTTCTGTGCAATTTGATTTGGGGCCCAGGAAGCAGCCCTGTGATTGCTAAGGCAGGATGGCCCTTAACATCACACCACCCAGGCAATCATATTCTCCAACCAGAGACAAAAGCTGGCACAGTGTGGTGAGCAGGATCTCTGAGAACATGTGGCAGTGCTGGATGGATCATCTCCCATTGGGACCTCAAAAGGGATGCCAACCAAGAGGTTGAAGGGAGGCCTGGAGGCCACTCTGGAAATCTCTGAGGGGAAGGGAACAGGGCCACCATGTATAGGTGTGCTGTCTCTGCTGGGTACAAAGGTGTCCAGCAAGGGGTGAGGGGGACTGAACCAGTGGTATGTGTGCCATGGCTCTGGGCTGCATCTACCAAGAGAAAGGTGGGTATTTTCTAATTCATGCAAAGGTGCAGAATGGGCTAGGCATGATCCCAAGTGAGAGGAGGTGGGAGTAGGGATGAGCCCACTTTCTCCTGGGAGGCTCTGCTGCTTCTGCAGGGCATTTGAGTGAGTGGGTTTACGTATATGGAAGGTGTTGGGTGTGTGCCGTGTGGCAGGAGTGGAGGTGAGGGGGATGCATGTCCATGGGGAAATTCAAGGGAAAAGCAAGAGATTTGGGAGAGGATAGAAAATAGGGGCCAGAGGTATTTCAAGAAAGAGAGGGCCCCCAAGCCCCAGCTCTGGGCAGAACCCTGAAGGAGAGAATCCCTGTGATAAAAAGTGAGAGAAACCATGAAATCTCTCTGCCTCTCTCTCTCTCTCTCTCTCTCTCACACACACACACACACACACACACACACACACACACACCCCCCATGCCCCAGCCTGCAGGATGCTGGGAAGACTGGACACCTATAGGGAGCCCCAAATGAGGCCTTGGGCAACCCAGCCCTCTGGAACTCATGTCCACCATAAAGCTCCTAGGTCGTTGTAATAACCAGAGTAGAACTCTAGGTGGAGGGAAGGGTGGACCAAGTAGGTGGGGTAGAGCTGGAAGTGAGGCCAGGGGCAGTGGCCTTGGATGGTAGAAGCACTGATATATTGACTCTGTCTTGACCATCTCTGTCTTGAGCTCTCACTGGCTGGAATCCCTCAGTGTCACCCCCTGACTGCTTTTGCCTGCTGTTAATAAAAAATATTCAAAACTTTCAAATAAGGCAAAAAGAGGACGGTGCATCCTTTAAAAATCATGCTAGAACATTGTCTAACAGAGTAACTAAGAGTCGTCTAGCCTTCCAGGGCAATACCACTTCATCTGACTTACTACTGAGTGGAGCTCAGACTCTATAGAGTTAGATGTTATCATTAGAAAACTGATATGGGGCCGGCCCGGTGGTGCACTGGAGAAGTGCGCCGGTTGGGAGTGCGGCGGCGCTCCTGCCCGAGGGTTCGGATCCCATGTGGAGACCGGTTCCCGCTTACTGGCTGAGCGTGGTGGGGGTGCGACACCGAGGGTTGCAATCCCGTTACCGGTCAGTAAAAAAGACAAAAAGGAAAAAAAAAAAAAAGAAAAAAAAGAAAAAGAAAACTGATATGGCACCAGTGATTTTTGTCCCATGGAGAATATAACACCAAAGTTGTGATTTTATTGTTCTGCTGAACATTAACGAGTTTTGTGTCTAATTTAGCAATCTTATTCCAGCATTATTTTTTCATTAACATATATATGTATATATAATTTTTTTTTCTTCTCATATCCTCTTTTTGAACAGCAGGTATATCCTTCTGCTGTTTCTCTCTTTATCAACTTAAATAAATCACTATATATTTGTAAGAGAATTATGATTTTTACATTTTGAAATTTTGACTTTAATGCTCTCTTGGACTGACCGTCTGTCTTCAGCCCCAGCACCTACTGCCTCTCCCTGCTGGATCGGATCTGATGGCATCTCCCTCCTGGAAAGCCATCGATTGGCCATGTCCCCCTCACCCAAACAGCATTGATCCCGGCTGGCTGAGCCCTCGGCCTGATCCTGGTCTAGCGCAGTGAGAGGAAGGAAGGTGCCAGGTGGGTTCTCGGACCAGGCCATGCTGGCAGGCAGCCTGGGGTGTGCACAAGGCTGCAGACCTGGGGGCGGGAAGAGGGAGGCACTCAGGCTCTGCCCGGATTCCAGCATTATTTTTTCATTAACATATATATGTATATATAATTTTTTTTTCTTCTCATATCCTCTTTTTGAACAGCAGGTATATCCTTCTGCTGTTTCTCTCTTTATCAACTTAAATAAATCACTATATATTTGTAAGAGAATTATGATTTTTACATTTTGAAATTTTGACTTTAATGCTCTCTTGGACTGACCGTCTGTCTTCAGCCCCAGCACCTACTGCCTCTCCCTGCTGGATCGGATCTGATGGCATCTCCCTCCTGGAAAGCCATCGATTGGCCGTGTCCCCCTCACCCAAACAGCATTGATCCCGGCTGGCTGAGCCCTCGGCCTGATCCTGGTCTAGCGCAGTGAGAGGAAGGAAGGTGCCAGGTGGGTTCTCGGACCAGGCCATGCTGGCAGGCAGGCTGGGGTGTGCACAAGGCTGCAGACCTGGGGGCGGGGAGAGGGAGGCACTCAGGCTCTGCCCGGTTCTGCCACCTTTTCACCAGGAGGGAGCCTCAGTCCAGCACGGAAGCTCTTTGTGCCTCTGTCTTGCCCTGCACACAGAGGAGATCCCACCGGTGCAACCTCATGGGTCTGTAGTGGACCTCAGAGGAGATGGACAATAGATGGAGGATGCTTGGAAAAGCGGGAAACTTAAGATGTGCAAGCATCCAGAGCCCACCAGGATTCGTGGGGCTGGCAGGATTTTGCCTTCAGTAGCAGGTAAAAGAAACAGTGGGAAAAGAAGAAACTGACACTAGACGATTGTATTAATTTTTAAAACCTTAAATGTATACGAGGGGAGAGATTCTTCTTTGTAAAAGAATTTTTAAAAAAAGAAGATGAAGAAGAATAAATAAGCTCATCTTTAAAAGCCATAGGTTTGCAGACCCAAACCCAGTGAGGGCCCAGCCCAGGGCTCTGAGCCCTGCAGTAAATCTGGAGCTAGACTGAGCCTGCAGGCCATGAGGTCCTGACAGCACCAGCCCAGGGCAGGCTCCTGTGGCACTAGCTGCTGACCTGAGCAACCCCTGCCTCAGAGTCTGTCCTTCTCAGGCAGAGGGGAAGACAGTGGTCCAGAAAGGAATGTGCTGCCAGGGACCAAGCTGCCCAGATGCCAGAACTTGCCATGTTTGAAACCCCCATAGCCACTCGTTTAAAAACCAAGCCCTCCAAAGCCAGCCCCGGCTGTACAGGATGCACAGGCTGACGCAGCCTGGAGGAGAGCCGTTCGTTCTGCTCTTCTCCGCCTCACACCAAGGCCTAAGGGAAGGGGAGGCTCTGTGCCCAAGCTGAATCCTGGGCCAGAGAGCAACACGCAGCTAGCCAAAAACACCGTCTCACTGTGATGCCTGGAATCCCACCACGGGAGTTTTGTTCCTGAGGCTTGAAGGTTGTTTTCCCCCTTCAGGAGGCTTCTCTGGAAACAGGACTCTGAGAGGGGCTACACACTGATGCAGCTGATACCCCAGGAGCATTAGGCTAGGCGCAGTCTGTGACCGGCTGGGACAGACATGGGCTCTGTGACCAGAAACAGAAGGGCCAGGAGAGAGGAAGGTGGGTGTAGAAGCTCACAATTATCTTGTCACAGGTCACCGTTGCCTGGAGCTGGGCCTGCCCCTGTGGCCTAATGGGAGAGCCTAACTCCTCAGACATGGTGGAAGGAAAAGCGAATCTGGATGGAAACCTGGCTTTGGCCGCAGGTGACAGAGGACGTGCCCGGTCTCATCTCCAACTCTGGCTGGCAGTAATGGCAATCCCGCCTCACTACAGAACAGCTCTGCTTCCCTTCCCCAAGTTCCACAAGGAGGGCAGACTGATAGTATTGTCCCTGTCTGACAAATGAGGAAACTGAGACCCAGTGGAGTGCCATGTCCAGAGCTTCACCGCACTCCCACATGCAGCCAGAGGATGGGAGGTGTGTTTTCTACCCAAGAGTCAGAGACATTCTCTATGACAGATTTGTTTCCGAAAGAGTGAGAGACTCAAGCCGGGTTGGGTTTGTTTCTGTGTGAGTCTCCCTCTGTCCTTTTCCCTCCTTCCCCACCATGGGGCTGGCTCTGGGGTTTCCCTGAGACTTGGGGAAGGAGGGGTGGGGACAGTGTGACAGACACCTGCAGAAGGGTGTCCATCCTGACCGGGGAGTGGAGCACATGACTTCCAGCTTCTCTTGGCCCTTAGCTAGTGGGCCACTCTCAAGCATCCAGCCAGGCCACCCAGGCTGGGCTCACAGCGCCAAAATCTCAGACACGGGGGGTGACTCAGAAGTCACCAGCCCACAGGTACCACCCATATGAGCTTCTCCAGCACCCCAGCAATGAGCACAGTGTCTCCCTGAGTCAGCAGGTTCAGGAGCTGGGGAAAGACAGGTCCTGGGCCAGAGCTCACACTGTAAAGCTCTGAGAGCAGGGCCTGGCACTCTGCAGGTGCTATGCAAGTGTCACCTTCCTAGCACTGCTGCTGTTCCTGATGTCATCATCATCACTATCACTTTCTTCCCAATGAAGCCTTAAACAAGCTCCTCTGGGCCTCTTCAGACCAGTGGATGCCTCCCGAACACCCCTCCACAAGCCAATAGAGAAGAAAGAAGGCAGCCTGAGGGACACGATCCTCCAAGGCCCCCCTCCAGGCCCCCAGCCCAGACAGAGTGGCTCTACACCAGCTGCATCAAACTGGCCTCAGGAGAGGAGACTGGCCAAGCTGAAAGGCAGTGGAGAGATCTTCCAGCCCCAGTGGTCCCATTTTATAGTGGAGGAAACCGAGGCAGGTGGAGAGGGGGGTAGAGATTCAAGGCTCCCCACTTGGCCCTTGCCCCGTGAGCAGTTTTTAGAAAGCTGTAGCAAACAGATCGCTGACCCCACAGCACAGCTCATTGCTGGGGAGACTTTGAGACCACTGTGGGGGGGGGGATCTCAGCAGGGGGTGGCCTTTGACTTCAAAGCCTTATCTCTTCTCTCACATTCCATTTCCACCTGAGAGGAGGTCAGCAAGCAGAGCCAGCAGTAGGAACTTCCCAGGGGGCCAAGGACCCCTGGGGCAGGATGGCTACCACACAGCTTCTGCAGGTAGGAGCTTAGTGACAGGTCCTCACAGGGCAGCCTCTGAGCA
>NW_007726950.1:303638-305998 GCF_000696425.1 Galeopterus variegatus | reverse complement strand
GTTCAAGGCTCCCCACTTGGCCCTTGCCCCGTGAGCAGTTTTTAGAAAGCTGTAGCAAACAGATCGCTGACCCGACAGCACAGCTCATTGCTGGGGAGACTTTGAGACCACTGTGGGGGGGGGGATCTCAGCAGGGGGTGGCCTTTGACTTCAAAGCCTTATCTCTTCTCTCACATTCCATTTCCACCTGAGAGGAGGTCAGCAAGCAGAGCCAGCAGTAGGAACTTCCCAGGGGGCCAAGGACCCCTGGGGCAGGATGGCTACCACACAGCTTCTGCAGGTAGGAGCTTAGTGACAGGTCCTCACAGGGCAGCCTCTGAGCAGCTCCTGAAGGGACCCTGAAACAGAGGTTTTGCATCAAACTCCTCTTCCCCCATCTGTGTCACAAAGTCACAAGTTGCTTCAGATCTATAAAGCTCATTAGCTCTCAGGGTGGCTGGGGAAGCTGTGGCCACCCCTGGAGTGGCTACACCATCACGGTTAGCAGGGAGGACCCTGCCAAGGGGGGCAGAGAGAATTCTGAAGATCGCTCACAGGAGGAACTTGGCCATGGGCTGGTGGAAAGAGAGGGGTCAGGGGAAAGAGATGAGGGCGGTGTTGTTGGCCAGACCCGGAGGCCAAATCACTGTGTGACCTTGTGTTTGTCACTTAACCTCTCTGGGCTTATTCCTTCATCTGTAAAGTGGATGGGGGAGGGGGGACGGCAGGTGTGGACATAAGTAGAGGCCTCTGAAATCTGGAGAGATGAGGTATAAGCCCTGAAAAGAAACCACCACTTTGCAGTGTGAGATTGATATGCTCTTTTAGTTTCAAGTTAAGTTGAAGGAGAGGGTTTTGTGTTTGTCAAAGTGGACACCAGTGGGTAGACAAGATTAAAAACTTCTGGAGGTTTAATAATTGGAGGGTTGGGGGCCTGGGGGCTCCCAGCAGGGACAAGGAGGCCCCCAAGCCTTCCTTTTCCTTCTGCCTCCCCAACATCCGTGCATCCTGGGGACCACATGCTGGGGGCTACCCTTTGGCGCCCCTCTCCCCTCCCTCCTCCAGTCCTAATTGGGAGCAGGTGAGCCCCGTACAGGACATCAACATCAGGGTCCCTCTCTTTGTCGTGTGGTTGAGTTCAGCTGCTTGTTCACCTGAGCTGTGCTGGGGAAGGGGAAGGGTGGTAGGTTAGACATCCTGAAGCAAAGACATCTCAGAGCTTCACTGCAAACTCCCTGAAGCCTTTCCAATTTTGGTGGCAATTTATAGAAAGGGGTGCAAAAGCCCAACACCTCTCAGCCAGCCCCTTCCACGGAGCGTTCAGAGGGATGAATGTCCTAGAGGATGTGTCTCAGGCTGAAAAGTCCAGGAGCCTGGCATCTAGCCCTGGTACTGACCCTAACTGCATGTGATCTTCAGCAGCCAGCCAGCCTCTGTTTTCTCACCTGTCATATGGGCAAAGGGGCAAACTATTACGTGGTACTGTGCAGAGGAGAGCTAAGCCAATGGAATTCCCGAGGGCAATGCGTGGGGTCCTTATCTCGCTTTTGAACACCATGGCCTTGAGCTTGCTCCCCCAGTACAATAGGCTGGGGGTCCCTTTGAGCATTAATAGAATCTGCATTAGGATCTGGCAGATCAGTTCGCTCAAATGCAAACCCCAAGGCTGTCTTCCACTGGCCTCATCTCTTAACTACTTCAACTGACCCACTGCCTGATGCCTCTTGAATCCACCCCTCCTCTCCATTCCTGCGCTACCACCGTTGTGCAGCCCACCATCCTCCACAGCAGTCCTCCTGCCCCAGGACTTTCTCTTGATCATGCCAGGTCCCACGCTCTGTATCCTTTTCCCTAGACATGGTGACCTGGACATCACACCCTAAATAAACCATCCATTTATTGGCTTATGCCACTCCCTCTGCCCAGAATGCTCTCAACCTTTGCTTATCAAACGCCTACTCATCCCACAATGCCCCAGTCAAACAGCAACTTCTTCCCAAAGCTTTAGCCCCCACGCCTCTGCCCTCAAACAAAACTAATTACACCCTCTGAGCTCCTCTACGTTTGGTCACAGAGCCTTTGCATGTGCTTTCCCGCTTCCTGCTCCTACCTCCCCAGCTCCTGCCTCCACCTCCACCCCTTCACCTGACAAAATCCTGCTGTCCTTCTAGTCACCTCTCCTACACTGCTCCTTCCCAGAAAACTTCCTCCAGCCACCCCCTGCCCCAGATCTGGGCAAAGCACCCTCCTGGGGGTTCTTGCGACACTCCCTGCACAGCCATTTTGAAGCTATGTTGACCTTGCCTTTTATCTGCCCTGGTCACCTCACTGAAGGACACACATACATTGTGTGTCTAGCACCATGCCTGGCACAGAGCGGG
>NW_007726950.1:298452-303524 GCF_000696425.1 Galeopterus variegatus | reverse complement strand
TCACCTCACTGAAGGACACACATACATTGTGTGTCTAGCACCATGCCTGGCACAGAGCGGGGTCGAATAAATGTGTGTTCAAGGAAGGGAGGGAAAGAGAGAGGGAGGCAGGGATGACATGAATGGTAAGCCTCACATTTCCAGTCTCAGTTTTATAGAACATTCTTTTCATTAAAGGCTATTTACTAAGGATGTAAAATTAAATGAGATACATTTTGTACCTTCTTAAGATCTTTCACATGAATATATTCACAATTTAAAATAATCCATGGTCAGGTCAGGCCACGCACTGACTTGGAGTTAAGACACGGTCACCACAGCTGAACTTCTCTTATGCACACGTAATGCTTTGCTGTCTCCTCCCAGTAGCCTGTATGCTCCCCAGGGCCAGAGACTGGGTTTTGCCTCTTTGAATATCACTCAATCCCGTCACATAAAAGATTCCTAACCAGTGCTCGCTGAATTAACTTCAACTGAACTGAATTGAGGGACCAAAAGAAATTCCTTTGCAAGTCATTCCAATAAATGTGTGTTCAAGGAAGGGAGGGAAAGAGAGAGGGAGGGAGGGATGACATGAATGGTAAGCCTCACATTTCCAGTCTCAGTTTTATAGAACATTCTTTTCATTAAAGGCTATTTACTAAGGATGTAAAATTAAATGAGATACATTTTGTACCTTCTTAAGATCTTTCACATGAATATATTCACAATTTAAAATAATCCATGGTCAGGTCAGGCCACGCACTGACTTGGAGTTAAGACACGGTCACCACAGCTGAACTTCTCTTATGCACACGTAATGCTTTGCTGTCTCCTCCCAGTAGCCTGTATGCTCCCCAGGGCCAGAGACTGGGTTTTGCCTCTTTGAATATCACTCAATCCCGTCACATAAAAGATTCCTAACCAGTGCTCGCTGAATTAACTTCAACTGAACTGATTTGAGGGACCAAAAGAAATTCCTTTGCAAGTCAAAGGAGAATGATTTGCAACATCCCACAAAGTCACATAAAAGATTCCTAACCAGTGCTCGCTGAATTAACTTCAACTGAACTGAATTGAGGGACCAAAAGAAATTCCTTTGCAAGTCAAAGGAGAATGATTTGCAACATCCCACAAAATCCAATCTAACAGTCCATTGCACAGGTGAGGTCTGAGGTCCCATCAGGGGGGCTCGAAAAGATCTCCCCAGGGGGCTGCATCTTCTGTTTCCTTTATACCTACACTCCTCCTCATCACCAGCCAGGAACAAAGTTCAATACTGGGCAGGCCAGGGCCAAGATGTGGCCCCTACCATGTCCTGATTGAGTTGTCCTGGGCATGCTCCTTAACCACCCTAAACCTCAGTTTTCTTGTCTGTAGATTGGACATGCTAACACTTCACAGAGATTCTTGACACAAGGAGAAGGTACTCAACTAACGTCAGTTTCCTCCATGTTATGTGCTGATTTTAGAGAGAACTTAAAGTGGATAGAGGGACAGGTGACCGCCTGGGGTGTAAGAGCAGGTGCATAGAGGAGCCTGTTGACCCCTCAGCCACAGGTGAGGGTAACACTCAGCAGCCAGCACCTGCTATGACTGACTCTGGGCTGGACCCTGTCCTAAGCACTGTATACTCACCGTCATTTAATCCTCAGACCACCCTCTGAGACATTAACATCTTGTTTTACAGATGAGAAAACAGAAGCAGAGGAAGATGAAGTGGCTCACCCAAAATGACACAGTCTCACCAAAGGCAGGGACTAAGTCTATTTTGCTGTTTCCTCAGCCTTTAGCCCAGGGCCTGGAACTGTGATCAACACAATTGTTTGATGTAAGCAGAGTCAGTGTTGCCATGATGGATTTGAGGGACACCCAAAAGGTACTCTGCCCCACGTGCTACTCCATCCCCAAATATTTTCCTCATCTTGCCTGTCATGGGGTCTGAAATTCTACATGTGTCGTGGACCTACACATAAAATTTGTGGGATGAATAAACCCACACAGCAACTCATACAACAGTGCCATTAATACAAGGCGCTCAGGAAATGGAGCTCAGGACAAGTGATTCTGGATGAAAGGGAAAGGAACTTTATAGAGTCGATATACAGATGGGGCCAGTGAGAGCAGAGGAGAATGGGGCCAGGGCAGCCTGGAAGGAGGCCAGAGGCTGAGGCAGGGAGGGTTGGGCGTCAGGGACCACGTGGAGGGGAGGCAAGAGGCTTCCATCAGGTCCCAGGAGAGATTTGGACAAATGCAGATAAAGCCAGCCTGGGAGGTGTTTGCATGAAGAAACCTCAAGCCCTCCAGGCAAAGGACATTTGTATCTTTCTCTGGACCTCTACTGGTGTTAGTTGGGCCTGGGGTCTGGCTAGGGCCCAGAGACCTGAAGAGGAAATTTAGCAGGGAAGCCTAGCAGGCAGTAGGAAGGTACCAAGATTGAGAGAGGCCAGGGCCCTCGGTGCCACCACAGGGACTAAATGGACTTCTCACCCATAGCCACTGTCCATCAAATTGCACCCCCATCTCTGGGACATGTAGGTCTACTGGGGATGGGAGCCCAGGAGGTCCCAGGAAAGTCCCCAGGGATGCCAAGGTTGAGGGGTGGGGTCCCCAGTCACCCAGTTCAGCCAGAGCACTTCTGCTTTTGTGTGCTCCATTTATTGGGCCTCCATATAAACTGTTTTGGGGCAAAAAAGCTGGGAGAGGGTTCCATTGCCTTTTTTTGTTTGTTTTTAAGTTTAAAAATGAAAGAATGAGCAAAAAAAGGAGGCAAAAGCTACCTGGCTGGGGAGTGAAATTCTGACACACGCCACAACACGGATGAACCTTGAAGACCTTATGCTGAATGAAAGAAGCCAGACACAAGAAGACAAATACCACATGATTGCACTTATATGAGATTCCTAGAGTAGTCAGATTCACAGAGACAGAAAGGAGGAAGGTGCTTGCCAGGGGCTGGGGGGAGGGGACAATGGGGAGCTCGTGTTTAATGGGGACAGTTTCAGTTTGGGAAGATGAAAAAGTTCTGAAGTGGGTGGTGGTGATAATAGGACAACAGTGTAAATGTATTTAAGGCCACTGAATTGTGGCACTTAAAAATGGTCAAAATGGTAAATTAAACATTATACATATTTTACCACAATAAAGGTTAATTAATTAATTGCATAAAACTGTTTTAATAGAAACTAAGCCTCCTGGCTGGGCCCCAATGCTCTTAGTGACTCGTGCAAGCTGCCTGGCCCCAGTGGTCCTGTTTGTGAGAAGGGCCATAAGGGGACCCTCGGCGGGGAGGGGAAGTGGGGGACGGGGAGGACAAGAATGGCCCAGCGTGGGTGCAGGGAGAAAAGAACACCAGGAGTAATTAGAAACATGCGGGGCCTGGGCTCACCATGGGAACCGCAGCACGGGCACCACACTGCCCCTTTGTCGGAGCAACTGTCCATCTGCTTCTGGGAGAACAGGCAGCTGCCGAGGGCTCGAGGGCACCAGGCAGGTTCTGAGGCCGAGGAGCCCGGCACTGCCTCCCTCAGCTGCAGGACGCAGCCCAGGCCCAGGCCGCTGGCAGCTCAGCCTCTCGACGTGTGTGCTGCACTCCCCCCCTTCCTCGGAGACCTGGTGGAGGAAAGGTCCTGGGAAGAGCCATAAAAGGCCATTGACACAATGTCAGCCTCTGGTGGACTGCTGTGCTTGGAGCCCATGGTGCCCGGAGGGATGGTCAGCCCCTATCCACGGAGTCAGTGGGGGCTCTCAGCCCTCAGTGCCCAGGTGCTGTGCTCTGTCTCATCACCACTTTCAACTGGGTCATCAGTGGCACAAGAGACCACCACAGTGACCTGCTCTCTGGAATGCACCCCACTAGGACATCCTTCCACTCAGAACACAGTGGGGCACTGGGGCTTAGGAGGGCTGGAGGGAGATCACTGCTCCCCAGGACATTCTCGCCCAGTCCCCTACTCCCCACTCTGGGCCAGCCACCTTCCTGGTGATGGTCAGAGGAATGACAGAAATGGAACGTTAGGAAGCGCTGGGTAAGCTGTGTGGAGATGTGATTGTCATTTTCTCTAGCCTTGGGCTGAGCATTAGCTGTGCTAGACCAAGAGCCGGGTACCAAGCTCAAGGTCCCAGAGGCCCTTGGAGGAGACAACGCCCTTGCAGGGGCTGAAGGAACAGGGCAGGAAGCTCTTCTGCTCACCTTGGGGTGTGTAATGAGAAGCAGGAGGAGCCCTCTATCCACTCGTTACCTTTGGAGTTTTTAGTCCACCCTTTGGCACATCCTACACACACACACACACGCATACACACACGCGCGCACACATGCACACACGCGCACGCAGTGGGGCTGGTTGTGGTGCCATTAGGAGGCTGTGGGAACAGGAGGGAGACCCGGAGAGCACCATGGAGAGAAAGCCCATTTTCCTGTGCCCCAGGAGGCCTCCTGGACACCAGGCAGCCTTACATAACAGCACTGCAATGTGCTTAGGATGAAGAAAACACGTGGACTTTGGCTTCCAAAATGTACACGGTCTAACAAGTAGGGATCAAACAGCCTGGCCAGAGGCAACAGAAGCTTTTTGTTCCTGTAGCCAGAAAAGGGGAAGTCTCTGATCCCTCCCCCTGCTCGACCTCCCCCAAGTCCTGACAGGAGACCCCCAACTCCTCAGGCCAGCCCCTCCAGAGACCCCACCTGGACTTGGAATCCAGACACCTGCCTGTTACCATGGAAACATGGACTTCAGTTCTGCCTATGGTATCCCTCTCTTCCAGGCCTGAGCCTAATGAGGTGGCCCCACATAGGGGATAACAGAGATGACAGTGATGCCCTTTATGTCACAGAGCACTGTTTCCAGGCTCCCAGGCACTATTTCACAGGGCCTTCACATGGGCCTCTGAGAGGAGTGGTGGCAGGCTTACTGCTCCCAGCTGCACGATGGTGACCGGGGCAGGAGGGAGTGGCGTGGCTCACCTAAGGACACACAGCGAGGGGATGGCCGGGTCAGCACAGCAACCTCAAACAGGCTCTCTCCAGAAAACTGTGCTGCTGCCCTGATCAGCACCCTCCAAAGGGCCCCATGCCTGGGAAGCTGGCATTGCTG
>NW_007726950.1:291605-298238 GCF_000696425.1 Galeopterus variegatus | reverse complement strand
AGGCTCCCAGGCACTATTTCACAGGGCCTTCACATGGGCCTCTGAGAGGAGTGGTGGCAGGTTTACTGCTCCCTGCTGCACGATGGTGACCGGGGCAGGAGGGAGTGGCGTGGCTCACCTAAGGACACACAGCGAGTGGATGGCCGGGTCAGCACAGCAACCTCAACCAGGCTCTCTCCAGAAAACCGTGCTGCTGCCCTGATCAGCACCCTCCAAAGGGCCCCATGCCTGGGAAGCTGGCATTGCTGAGGCACCCACAGTCCACATGCACAGTCCAGCCTTGAGGACCTGCTGGCAACCCCCAGCCACCAGCACTGCTGTTGGGGGCACTTCTGTTCTACCCTAAAGGAACTATGCCTCGCTCCCTGACATGGTCTGCCCAGGACTCTACACTCAGCTCTCAGTCATGACAAGTGGCCAAGTCCATTCCATTGTGAGTCAGTATTTAATACGCAGCTGTGGGCTGAGTGGGCGTGAGTAACCAGTGAACAAATGTTTGCCAAACCCACCTCCAAAAGCCCACCCGAACAACGAGGACGCTGTGGTGTCGTGGGAAGGACCTGGACACAGGCAAACTCATCTGCTGCTTTCCCACTGCTTGACTTTAGCCCAGCCATTGGCCTCTTCAATCCTCAGTTTCCTCATCTGTATCCCTGGGAAAGAAACCCTACCTAAAGCTGGGAAACAGCTTTGGAGTGAACACCAGTGCTTCTTGGAGCAGTCCCCAAACCATTATTTCAGCTCTCATTTCCCACAGAAGTTCATCATTAATGCTAATAGCTGCCATCTGCTGAGTACCAGGTGCTGGATGGGTGCTTGCTGCCCATGACATCATCCAACCCTCATAAAGACCGTTTGCTAGAAACTCTCTTTTGGCTGGAAATCTTTCTAAAATATCTAATCTCCTTTAACTTCTCCCTTAACCAGAGAACATCACTGAGTCTTATCTGGGTGACATCTTGGGCCAGCAAGGGGCTGGGTCACCCCTTGGATGGAGTTTCATTGTCAGGTCTCCCTATATGGCCCAGCCTGGGTTACTCTTCCTCATCGGACCCTAAGAAACATTTACTAAGCAATTCCTACAAGGCATGCGCTGTTCTAAACTCTACATGTATTAATTCATCTAAATTCTCCCAACAGTCCTATAAAGTAGATATGATCTTCATCCCATTTTACACACGAGGACATTGAGGTTCAAAGAGGTTACATGACTTGCCTAAGGTCACATGGCTAGTGAGCAGCACAGCTGGGGTTTGAACTCAGGCATTCTCACTCCAGGCTATAATCCCAATTGCTATGGGTCGAACGTATCCCCCAAAAGGTCATGCATTTGAAACCTGATCTCCATGGTAACGGTGTGAAGAGGGTGGGAAATGCAATCATGGCATTTGAAAGTGGTGCCTTTAAGAGATGATTAGATTATGAGGACTGTGCCCTTGTGAATGGATCAGTCCATTCATGGAGTAATGGGAGTGGTTCTGATGGCTTTAAAAGGAGAGCAAGTGAGTTTAACTCTCTTGCTAAGACTATTTCTCACCATGTGACACCCTGGTCACCATGGGACCCTGTAGAGAGTTCTCACCCAGAAGAAGGCCCTCAACAGTTGTGTTCCCTGAACCAGTCTCCAAACTAAGAAATAAATTTTGTTTCTTTATAAATTTCCTGGTTTCAGGTATTCTGTCATAAGCAACAGAAACAGACTAATACTCCAACCGTTATGCTAGACTGTCAGCACATGCTGCCCTATTTTACCCACAGCCAGGCTTTGGTATACAGTAAGTGCTTCGTGACCCCCTGTGCAACTATGACTCAACTTCATGGAGTCACCCCAAAAAGAACAAAAGTGAGTTGGCTTAGGAGAAAGTCCGGCTGGTTTCTTTCAGCTGGCCGATGGGACCAGGGACAAAGCCCAGGGCAAACTTTGACCAAGGTGACCTGGGTACCCCTGGCCCACAGGGAAGCCAGGGGCACTCAAGGGCTTCTTTCTGCTCCTCTATCCCATGACCAGGCCCTGTCCTAAAAGTCTTGGTTTCTCACCCAATGGCCCTGGGGCGTTATGGTGGTGATGTAAGCAGAGGGTGAAAGTGGGAGGGGAAGTAGATGGGCAAAGAGTGAATGATTTAACCAACATATTTTATCCTTTGTTTAAGTCCCCATGCCCTAAACCAATCTCAGCCAACACGGGGCAGGCCCAACCTACATCTCTAGGGATGAACTCACTTAGCGAATTTTTAATAAACTTATCCTGGGGAGAAGTTCTTTGCTCAAGCACAAGAGTTCATGGAGATCCAAGGATGCAGACAAGGTCTAGAGCAGTGGATCCCAACATTAGTGTACATCAAAATTACCCACGTGGATTCTCAAGCCCAATCCCCGAGCTCTGGGGAGAGGCTCAGGAATCTGCATGTTTAACAGCTCCCCAGGTGAGGGTGCTGCCTAAGGGACCACACATGGACACTCACTGGCCTCAGGTTCTCAACCCTAAGTGGGCATCAAAATCATGTAGAGAGGTGTTAAAAATACAGATGCCTATTCCCACCCCAGACCAGCCCCAGTGAATATCAAGGAGTGTAACCCAGTCATACGAACTGTTGAAAGCACTGAATAGATTCTGATGCTCAAGAAGGCTTGAGAACCATACCTCCAACCTGATATGCAGGGGAGCTGGGCTCTAGTCTTGACTACAACACAGAGTCACAGACTGCCAGTGGGGAACTGGGACCAGTTTGGTAGAGTATGTTGCAGTAGGTCATACAAACACAATGTGCTCCATGCCAGCAGCTTTATGCAGTGTGGGTTTTAAGGCCCTTTTCACTGAAGTTGCCTGATTATGAGGACAACATGCAATGGGTCCAGTAAACCCAACTCTCATTCAGTAACCAATTTTACTCTGCCTCAGAGAATGCCAGTGCAAGGTTTGGGCACAGATGAACAGAACCAGCCACTTTTTTTCTAAGCAGGAGCCCACTTCCTTCCCAGGTCACTGCTATGGATAAACTGTTTCCCTCCACCCACACTGAACATTAATGCAATCCTCCAATTTGAGCTCAGATCCTAGAGTAAACTGAAAAGTCCCAAATTGTTGAATTTTAAAGCAGAAACCTCAGGGGTCATCTGGCCACCCAACATCTGGAGAGACAGGTCTGAGAGCCAAGATGGGAGAAAAGGCAGGATTGAACCAGTTGAATAAGAAGCTGCATACCCCATAAGGCCCTTGGAAAATTCCCAAAACTCTGCATCTATAAGAAGAGATCCCGCTTCCCACAGCAGATGGGCAGCCTGGCAGGAGCCTTTCATCCCCCCAAACCCAGTGTCTTCCTGTTGTGTTTGCTTTATAAGGTCCACAGTGTTGTTTTGCTTGGTGATTTATTTCTTTTTTCTTGGAAATTAAGTATATGATGAATTTCCTCTTGGTGTGAATCCCAGAAGCCCAATGGGAGGACTGGGCTCTAAGCCAGTGTTAGAAAATCCATTCCTTGCAGCGGGACACAGAAGGCCTTTTGCTAGACTTAGATTTTCGCTCTCCAAGATTGTTTTGGTGTTTCTCTAGCACCTAGCACAGTGCCTCACTTATGTTAGACAGTCCATACCTGTGTGTTCAGTAAATGAATGAATGAGTGAATGAATACATGACTAGGAAGGGTCCTACAGGAAGCTGCCTGGAGAGGACGTGGAAGGAGAAGCAGGGAAAGCTGAGAAAGCAAGAAAGTTGAGAGAACCAGAGACTCATAGAGCATTAGAAGGAAGGGGAGTCTCAGAGATCCTCAACCCACCCTCCTTCTTTTGTCACAGAGAAAGAAACAGACCCTGAAGACCAGAGGGCCCAGCTCTTCTGAATCCTGGGTCAGAACCTTTTGCCCCCTGAAGTTCCAGGGAACCTGGCCAACCAGTCAGCCACGTGCTAGGGCCTCAAGCCTCCAGCCCAGAGAGGCGGAGCTCAAGGGAATCTACTGCACCTGGCTCTGCTAGTATTTCCGTGCACTCAGTGGCCATGTGGGCCTCAGAAAAGTCCACCACCAGCCTAGGAGTGCAGATTGTCCAAGGGATCCTAGTGGCAGAGCTGGCCCAAGCAACCTTGTGAAATTACCGAAGGAGATGCACAATGCCTCCAGCCTCTCCTGTGGCCAGCTCTGAAGAACACAACATCCAATTGTCAACCAGTCCTAACATCTAGGCATCAAGCATCAGATGAAGGCGGTTTCCTACAATTAGGGGCAGGGGGTGGCCTGAAACCACATGCTTGTGTGTCAGGCAAGCAGTATGAAGGGTCCCCTGGGAAGCCCCACAAAACGAGCCCCTCTCCAGTTACTGGAGAGTGCATGCTCTATGTCTCTGGAGCTTTTTCATTGAAGTTGTTAGGCCACACCAAAACGCATTTTGTCTTATGTTGTTCACTTTTGTGGATTTTTGACCCAAGCAAACTTCTGCTTGGGGAGGAAGTGCACAAGTGGGGGTGGGGAGTGCAAGAAAGTCTCAGAAGACCTTACAGCTGAGCCTGGGCCCTCAGGCTCTCTGAGAGGGGAATCTGGAGGTCACACTCTCAGTGGTAGTCCCACTATTTCATGTGACCTTCTCAATTCTGCTCAGAAAGTCCAAGGAGACCCAAGCCAAGGAGGCATGCTCCCTGCCTTCAAGGAGCTTACCATCAGGCTGGGGAGACAAGGCCAGCTCACTACACAATGAGGCTCTGAGCTCCTCACCAGCTCACACATCCTCCACAGGCAGGGCTGCGATTTGACCTCCTGCTTTCCCCACATCCCCTCCCCTGGGCCAGCACAAGGGAGGGATAAGACTCAAAGGGGCAAGACCCAGAGACCACAGGGCATATCCTGATGCAAGGAGGCCTCAACTGGAGGAGCAGCGGAGGCCTCAGAGGTGGGCCAGGCACCACTACCAGCAAACAATGGCAGATCTGGCTGGGGGCACTGTGGTGGGTTCCTTTCAATATTTTTAACACCTAGAATAGAGCCATTTGTTCTGCAGGGTGGAAGATGTGGCTTTTGCTTCCTCTGCAGCAAAGGAGGTGGAAGAATTAAGAGTACTCATCTGTAGGGCCACGTTCAAAGCCCAGAGAAGGAAGTGGGTTCCTGGTTAACGGCACAGCAAAGTCACGTTTATTCAGACTCCGCTGATTTAGACTGTGCTGTAATTCCCATCCATTCATCCACAAACATTTATAGAGCATGTACTACATGTCGGCACTGAGGATACAGCAGTAAATCAATCAGCAAACCCCTGCCCTCGTGAGCTTCCATTCTGGTAGAAGGAGAGGCCAGCCTCAGCTTGACTCTATGCTCTTTCTACAGGTATGGAAAGAATGCTGTGGACTCCACAAAAGCCCTAGGGTCTGGCTTTCCCTTTGCCACTGTCTTGTGATTTTTTTTCCCTTTGGGTCTCAATTTCCAGTTCTGAAAAATGGAAGGGCTGTGTGAACACATCTCTAAGGTTCCTCTTAGCTCTAGTGTGCTGAGTTTCTATAATTTAAAGAAAAGGATCAGAGGGGACTATTAAAAAGAAAAATTTGTCAAGCACTTTAAATATGTCTACATAAGTACACTTGAACTTGGTATGGTTATCGCAGGTCACAGTGATTTGTTCACCGAAGTGAACTTCATTGGCCAAGACTGAGATGCCCTACGCCTGTGGATCACAAAGTTCTGAGGCTTGCATGAGTCCAAGCCAGTGAGGCTTGTCTGTGCCACCATCCTTTTGGGTGACTTCCATGCTGCTCTTCAGGGGTTTCAAGAACAGAAAGGCTTTGAGTCAAAAGGAGGATCTCTGGGATGGAATTCCAGGCTCTGCTATTAAGCGGGCCAGGCCCGTTGGGGCCTGCCAGACCTCTCCGCACACACTCGGCCCCACAGTGAACTCCTGCAAGGCGAGCATCTTGTGAAAAGTCTGTCATTCCCTATAGGAGTGCCTTGAAAGATTCAGCTAGCTGGGTCTAAGGCAGTAAACTCAGGCATAAGAAATTCCAGGTAGAAAGTAGGTTTCTCAAAACACTTTGAAGGGAATCCATCCTGCTGGGCCCACCTCTCAGCCTGGTGGAGAAAAGACTGGCCTTGGAGGGGAAACGTACTACCTCTGACCCACTTGTCACCTTGGAACTGCCACTGAGCTCTCGGGGCTCCATATTACAACCCCATATGAGTGGGGATGGGAGTGGAAGGGGTGTCTTTAGCAGGCCAACTACAGCTGAATTTGAGCTCCATTTTGCTTGCAATATGTAAATGCCTTGAAAATCCTTCGGGGACATAAATGAGCTATTATCTTCAATGCTGCCCTATTTCTTAATTTCTTTAAGTGGGGAAACAGGGCATGAAGTAGACAATAGGATCATAGAAATTTGAGCTAAAAGGGATCTTTGAGAGCATATCACCCAACCACTTCATTTGCTAGTGCAGGAGACTAAGGTCCAGGGAAGGTCAGAGATCCGTTCACCCAGGAGCACACAGCCAGCAGAAGTGGGGTGAGCAATGGCCCCAAGCATGTCCTGGGGAGCCCCTGGGGAGGGGATGAGCCTTGGCACCTAGGCTAGCACCCTGCACCCTGAGTGGGACAGGCTCTTTCCAAGACAGGCGACTTGCTTCACTCTCCTTCCATAATCATCTATATTTAATGACAATACTGAGC
>NW_007726950.1:288223-290489 GCF_000696425.1 Galeopterus variegatus | reverse complement strand
TGGAAAGTCGCCTGCTGTGGGGCTGAAGGCCTGCCCCTGGGCCACTACTCCACAGCTCTGCAGTCCCCAGGGGTTCCCAAGAGCAGCTTGAACACACCAAGCCCGGACAGCATTTAGCTCCCTCCTAGTCTTAGCGCCCTGGGACCAGCCTGACTCCTCCAGGGTGGTTCTGTGACTCTGCCTGGTGCTACCCCAGGTAGAATTCCACACCCCCACCTCATGTGCCCAGGTGTATCAGAGGGACTGTGGGCCTGTGGGAGGCAGGTGGTGAAGGCAGTCCTGGGCCAGGGCAGGGTCTTCCACAGCACCCCATCTCCTGGACCCCTAATGCAGGGGTCTTCTGCCTGGTGCTTCCTGGTGCTTCGGTCCCGAAAGAGAGGAGAGGAGGGAAAAAGAGGAGGAACCGGCTGGAAAGCAGAGGTTGCCATGGAAATGTCTTTGAGAAAAGGACACATGGAACCTGGGTCTCAAGGGTTTGTTTGTAAATGAGGTGTTTGGAATTCCAACCTCATTGTCCTCAGGAACCCTGGGTTCCCAGGTCAGCCCAGGGAAGCATAAGACTGCTTTTCCAGCTGAGCCTGACCTCTCATCTAGTCCACTGGCTCTGTGTTCCTCCATGGTCAGCCACAAACACATTACCCCTATCCTCCCATCCTTGCAGCAGGAGTGGAGACACCTCCTCAACACCATCAGCACCCTCGGTGGAGAATGAAGTTTCCACAGAGAAGAGGCAGAGAGCCCTTGAGTGAACCACATTGGCAGGAGAGGCCCGCTCTCTTTGGAGGAGTGAACTGGGAGGCCCCCAGTAAAGCCAGCACATGGACTTGTGGTACATCTCATGGTCTTCTGGACCTAGCGAACCCCTCAACAGTTGAAATACTAAACATGATGACTACAGAAGTGACCTTGAGTTGTCCCCTAATATCCTTCTTCTCCTCGCTCCAGGTAATAGAATCCCTCTTTCTTAGCTGGCACATGTATGGCTGGAACAAAGGCACGTTTTCAGCTTCCTTTACAGCTAAGTGTGACCATGTGACTAAAATCTGTCCATTCACATGTAAGTGGAAATGGTACATGCATTTTCTAGGAAGAGCCTTAATTTCAGAAGGCGTCCTCATCCCTTCCTCCCTTGTATTTGCTGNGGTCAGAGATCCGTTCACCCAGGAGCACACAGCCAGCAGAAGTGGGGTGAGCAATGGCCCCGAGCATGTCCTGGGGAGCCCCTGGGGAGGGGATGAGCCTTGGCACCTAGGCTAGCACCCTGCACCCTGAGTGGGACAGGCTCTTTCCAAGACAGGCGACTTGCTTCACTCTCCTTCCATAATCATCTATATTTAATGACAATACTGAGCATAACATTAACAAGGATAAAGAGGTCTAAATAGAATGAACTTGGCAATCTTTGAAAGGGTCCAGAAGAAACTGTGGAGGGCACCTGAGTGGCCGGGCAAGGACTCCTTGCTTTGTACTGTGTGTAGTCTCCTTTCAGATAGGTCATGTGCCTATAATACCCAGTCAAATATCAATGTACATACACATTTATACATTGCATACAAACACATACAGATACAAAGGTCCTTCGAAAAGTTCATGGGAAAATAGAATTAAAAGATAATACAAATCTTTCCACAAGCTTTTTGAAGTACCCTCTCTAATGATGTACATCATTATAAATATAAATATATATATATAATTTTTTGCTTCTTTTTTTAGAAGAGCAAGTCTACAGGGATTGAGTTGAAATTTCAATTTGGAGAGCAAGGTGGAGAGTCCATCCTTGTCTTTCGTTTTCCCATCTGGAGCTGGGGTGAAGCCCAGCTTCGGGCACGCAAGTGCTCTAATGATCTAATCCAACTAGAGTCAGTATGGTGTAGAGTGGTATTAAACCCTTCACACCGGTCATCAGGAAAATGTGCTCACACCCAGCTTCACCACCAGCTAACGGCGTGATCTTCAGCAGGTTGCTCTTCTCTTTCCAGCCCACGTCCCATCAGCTGCTCACTGAGAGGTTGGCTGGAGTCTTCGACTCTTTCTATTGCAGAGACCTCCTTTCAAATGCAGTGTTCCACTTTGAAAGCTAATGGAAAGTCGCCTGCTGTGGGGCTGAAGGCCCGCCCCTGGGCCACTACTCCACAGCTCTGCAGTCCCCAGGGGTTCCCAAGAGCAGCTTGAACACACCAAGCCCGGACAGCATTTAGCTCCCTACTAGTCTTAGCGCCCTGGGACCAGCCTGACTCCTCCAGGGTGGTTCTGTGACTCTGCCTGG
>NW_007726950.1:284489-286953 GCF_000696425.1 Galeopterus variegatus | reverse complement strand
TACAGAAGTGACCTTGAGTTGTCCCCTAATATCCTTCTTCTCCTCGCTCCAGGTAATAGAACCCCTCTTTCTTAGCTGGCACATGTATGGCTGGAACAAAGGCACGTTTTCAGCTTCCTTTACAGCTAAGTGTGACCATCTGACTAAAATCTGTCCATTCACATGTAAGTGGAAATGGTACATGCAATTTCTAGGAAGAGCCTTAATTTCAGAAGGCGTCCTCATCCCTTCCTCCCTTGTATTTGCTGGAATGCAGGCACAAGGGCTGGAGCTTTAGCAGCCATCTTGGGCCATAAGTGACTTTGGAAATGGAAGTCACAAATGGCAAAGTAATAAGTAGAAGGAGCCTAGGTCCTTGACTCTAGGGGCACCACATCAGCTCTGGATTGCTACCTACAGACTTCTTCCTAAGCAAGTGAGAGAAATAAACTGTAGATTTTAAACAAAATTGAATACTAGCTAATACAATGGCCTTTCAGATGGAGTCCATCGAGCCACTCTGGCTTCAGTCCTCACGTCCCCTCTGCTCTCTATGCTCCAACCACACCAGACAGACTGCAGCCTTTTTCTAGACAGACCATGAGCTCGAGCCTCTAAGATGCTACTCCCCCTGCTGAGAACTCTGCTCCCACTCTTTGCCTGGCTAACTCCTCCTCATTGGCCAGGTCCCCTCTAATATGCCATCTCCTCAGGAGGGCTTTGCCTGACCTCCGAATCAGCGGGAATCCCACCTATGCCATCCTGGGGCTGCCTGCACTCCCCTTTGCAGCATTCACCATTTTGTAAAATTCTTACAGAAGGTCCGTCTTCCCAGCAGACAGGCCGTAACCCCGTGGGCTGGAGCAGCCTGCCTTGCCCCTAAATCCCTGGGCCTGGCAGAGCACTGAAATTGCTCAGCAGGACTGAGATGGTCAGACTGAATGAATCGCACAGTTCTAGCTTCTCGACAGTTGTTCGTACTTTCTCTCACGTAAGCCCTATGAAGTGAGTGATGCCACTACCTCCACTTACAGAGGACAACCAAGGCCTGGAAGGGGAAGTGACTTGCCCAAGCTTCCTGTTACCTCAGTGCAGGACTCCAGCCCAGTTCTCCTGACCGCATGGTTTGGACAAAGCAGTGGGGGACCTGGGGCTCTGCAGAGACAAGATTCTGCTGTGTGACTAATGGAACCTCTCATCTCACTGTGGTTTTTCTTCAAGTCAAAAGCATATGTCTTGTGAGCCTGCTCTGAGCAGGCCCTTCTCTGGCATCAGGAATACAGTAATGAACAAGGTTATGTCATCCCACCCATGGGTTTCTCCCTGAGCATGTGAGAAGGGAAGGAACCAGAAGAGAAGGGAGTCAGTGACAAGAAGGAGAGGAAGAGACAGTCCTGGGTGTTTGGAGCATGTCATCAAAGGCCAGAAGCTCTGGGCTTTGGGGAAGCATGTTAACTCATCCCACGAGTACAGATGACAGTCACTCTATCTTCCTCTGCAGTCAGCGGGAGGTGGGAAAGGTTGTGGAGGAAGGATAAGACCATCCCCAGAGCCCCACTGCCTCCTCCAGGGCAGGAACAAATGGGTTACCTTTAGGATGCGCTGCAGGCTTCGTAATGGCCGTGGCCCATTCCACCGGATTCACAGTTCTAGAAGGCAGCTCTGTGGAGCTCCTGTGGCCCCGTGTGCTTTGTGTGCTCCAACCTCTACCGTCTTTCATCCTTCACCTGCTCACTCCCCACCCTCCTCCTGGGTACCTGGTTCCTCCTAAACCGTGGGGGCCTCGCCTTCCTGGAGCCTGCTGCTTGCCCACCCCAGCTTGCAGGGACCCACACCCTGAGTCCTTGCAGCCCTCACAGGCTATCCTGTTCCCTGGGCCTGCTTGATTCTTCCTTGTCTTAGGTTGAGTTGTGTCCCCAAAAAAGGTATGTTGAAGTCCTGACCCTGAGTACCTGTGAATATGACCTTATTTGGAAATAGGGTCTTTGCAGATATAATCAAGTTCAGACAAGGTCATATTGGATTAGGGCGGGTCCTAACGCAATGACTGGTGGTATTATAAGGCCATGTGGAGACACCGAGACACACAGAAAAAACATCCTGTGATGACAGAGGCAGAGGCTGGAGTGATGCATCTACAAGCCAAGGAACCCCAAGGGCTGCCGGCAAACACCAGAAGAGAGAAGAGGCGAGGAGGGATCCTCCCTGGTGCCCCCGGAGAGAGCACAGCCCTGCTGACACCTTGATTTCACACTCCTGGCCTCCAGAACCATGGAAGGATATATTTCTGTTGTCTTAAGCCACCCAGTTTGTGGTATTTTGTAACAGCAGCCCCAGACAACCAACAGTCCTCATGATGAATGATGTGCTGTCTCCTTAACTAGGTGGTGACTCCCAAGCATCGGGAGGAGGCTTGCTCCCCTCTGTACCCTAAGCATCGAGCCCAGTGTCCCTCAGTGAGAAGTGAGTGGAGAGGGACTAGTGG
>NW_007726950.1:282259-283900 GCF_000696425.1 Galeopterus variegatus | reverse complement strand
TGTACCCTAAGCATCGAGCCCAGTGTCCCTCAGTGAGAAGTGAGTGGAGAGGGACTAGTGGCTTAACCAAGGGTCCTGAGACCTCCAGTGTTTCCTTCATAATCACCTGGGATTCTGGAAAGGGGGTTAGGAAATCCCCATCCCATCTGCTGCCACCTCCTCCAAAATTAGGTCATCCCTGCTGTCGTCTCTCCTGATACCTGTTCTTCTCATTCCTGATCCTCATCACATTTCACAGTCATATATTTATTCGTGGGTCATTTATTCACTCTCAGTCACCTCCACTAGATTCTAAGCTCCAGGAGGTTAGACATGGGCTCTGTTCACTGCGGCATACTTGGTGTCTAGTGCAGGCTTGGTACTTAATATTACGAGTACTGACAATTATATCCTCTGGGGAGGGACCTCCCAAGGGCGAAGGTGAGGTGGGAGCAGGAGAGAAATTTACATACTGTTTATATTTTTCCTGTGTGTATTTCTCTCTTTAATGACAAAACAACTAGCTCATATTTAAAATTCACAGATGCATAAAAATACAGATTCCCACCTCAGAAAGGTATATCTGGTGTGGGACCTGGGAATGAGGATTCTTACAGTTCCCCATGGAACTCTAATGACAGGTATGAGAGCTGGTCACCGCTGCAGCTCTGGGCTCAGAAGGCTGCCTTNGTCTAGAAGTGAGGCAGGGAGTCGGGGAAAAGAGGTGCCATGGTGAGAGGAGCACACAGCCGTGCCGGGAGGAGGGTCTGGCAGGCGGAGCCCTCTCAACCCGCACCTGCTGTGCCCTGGGCTAACTCAGGGGAGTCCGTGATGGAATCTGACTTCTCCCTTCTGTGCGTTGAATGAATACTCTGAGTGTCCTGATCGGGTGACAGGATATCCATACCATGCCCCGCCCATGACAAGGGAGGCGAGATTCAATCCCTGGCATCTGCTGGCCTCCTTCTCTCATCACCCTTAAGTTCAGGGCTCTGGTAAATATCACATTAACGACAAGGCTTTTCCTGAGCATCAGACTTAAAATAAGGACCCCCCAACACACTCAGCTTCACCATCCCGCTTACCCTACACTGTTTGCCCGATAGCCTGAGTCACCTCTGACATGCTGCCTGGTGACCTGCTTACTTCTCTGCTGTCTGCTTTCCCATGAGAACATAAGCTCCATAAAGTCAGGTTGGCCATTCCCTGCTGCATCCCCAGCACCTAGAACCCATCTGGGACAGGGCTGACTGGCCCCTCCACAACACCTGCAGAATAAGTGAATGAGTGAATGGACGGTGAGTGGACAATCAGGCAGTTTCTCCTTCAGCTGCAGCATAGTTCCTGGCACAGAGTAGTAACCTTGTACAGATTTAAGTCATAAAAGGAGGAGAGAATCTGGAAGAACGATGGAGATTTGGACCAGGGGCCTGCATTGAGCCAAGCTCATCCTGGCCTAGGGCCAAAAGCCACGGGAACCTGCCAAAAACCAGACTGGTGCCCTGGCACAGCAGCCCATCATATGGCCATGCCTACACACACCACAGAAGCCCTCTGCATCATCATCCTCATTGTCGTCATCACTGTCACCATCATCCATGGCAGTCCTATACCCAATGTGGCAGGACCATACTGAATATTTAGGTGTGGAGGTCCTGCAGG
>NW_007726950.1:273071-282236 GCF_000696425.1 Galeopterus variegatus | reverse complement strand
GCAGTCCTATACCCAATGTGGCAGGACCATACTGAATATTTAGGTGTGGAGGTCCTGCAGGTACAGTGGGCCATGTAAGACTTTGGATCACATGTGCAAAGCTGGATTTAGGGCAGGTCTTGAGGGGGCAGCTATGCACATCACAGGTGGAGAGTGCAGGAGGAGCTAGGGACCCAGAGCCCTGCCAGGAGGTTCCTGGCACAGAGTAGTAACCTTGTACAGATTTAAGTCATAAAAGGAGGAGAGAATCTGGAAGAACGATGGAGATTTGGACCAGGGGCCTGCATTGAGCCAAGCTCATCCTGGCCTAGGGCCAAAAGCCACGGGAACCTGCCAAAAACCAGACTGGTGCCCTGGCACAACAGCCCATCATATGGCCATGCCTACACACACCACAGAAGCCCTCTGCATCATCATCCTCATTGTCGTCATCACTGTCACCATCATCCATGGCAGTCCTATACCCAATGTGGCAGGACCATACTGAATATTTAGGTGTGGAGGTCCTGCAGGCACAGTGGGCCATGTAAGACTTTGGATCACATGTGCAAAGCTGGATTTAGGGCAGGTCTTGAGGGGGCAGCTACGCACATCACAGGTGGAGAGTGCAGGAGGAGCTAGGGACCCAGAGCCCTGCCAGGAGGCCAAGCAGGCACTGAACGCAGGGGGCAGCAATGGCCCTGGGAAGGGACATATCAGGGTCCTTGGAGACCATGGCTGCTGGAGGGACAAGAGAAGGAGGGGTCAGCATTCCCGAAGGTCACGTGAGTGTCCAGAAGATTCATGGTCATCAGACAGGCATAGGGAAGGGGCTTGGACAGCTGGTTTGTGGAGATGGAAGGTTGAGGAAGTTAGTGTTTCCTAAAATATTAACACTGGGGCACTTCTGTCCTTTCCAAATCTTTTTAGACAGCAAGTATCTCCTGTGATCCTGACCAGGGCCTGGAGAGGTAAGCAGAAAGAGGATCCTCATAGCATTTGGCCAGTGAGGAGACTGAGGCCCTGACAGAGGAGAACCAGGCTGGTCGTCATCAGAGGGACCCCAGGACCCCAGTCTCCCAATTCGCTGACTCCTGCTCCTCTAGCATGTTCATCCTTTTGAGTCCTTGGGTGTGAGTGGTCATGTTAAAAATTTTAAAAACAAGATGAAGACAAATGTCTACGAGAAAGAAACCTAGATCTTATTAATCACAAACTTGGCACTGATGTTTGTCCTGCTCCTCTAGCATGTTCATCCTTTTGAGTCCTTGGGTGTGAGTGGTCATGTTAAAAATGTTAAAAACAAGATGAAGACAAATGTCTACGAGAAAGAAACCTAGATCTTATTAATCACAAACTTGGCACTGATGTTTATCTTTGAAGATTCTATAGATTTATTTGTGGCCCCCAAAGCTTTGTGTATGGAGCACATAAAAAAAGAATGCCAAATGCTGTTAACCCCAAGAGGCCATCAACTTCACTTTATGAACACTGAAAGATTTTTAAGAGGCAATCAAACGAAGACACACTGCCATTTATAAGGCACATCCCAGTCTCTAAGACGTGAAATGTGCAGGTGTGTGCATTAGAACTGCACGGACGCTGTGGCTGATGGAGTGGTACGTTCTTTGAAAACCCTGAAGAGGATCAGGTAGAGTCTGGAGATATCCTAACAACTCTCAAGTCTCTTGTAAAGGTTTCTGTAGTTGGTCTCAAAGATAGACAGAACTCCACCTTGTCAATAGCACTTGGATCTCGGCACCTGCAGACCCTGATCACGCGTGCTTCCATCCTGGGCTTCATGTATGAGGCCCCTCATCTTCACAACCTAGATGTTAGAATGGTCCTTGATGACCTACAAACCTACATGGCTTAATTTCCACCCTAACTGTGGGAGGTGTGTCGATTTTGCCCACTTTGGCCCTCAGCACACACCAGTGAGCCGTGGAGCTCGCATCTGAGCCTGGGCTCTCAACCCCTGACCTCACAAGGCTCCTGCTCCATCACAGCTGCCCCCTCAAGAGGTGGTCCCTGCTCCTCTGCTGGTACCTCTGCTAATGTGCATGCTCCTCTCTGGGCCTTCCCCAGACTCTGACTGCAGCACCACTGTGTAATAACTCATAATTTCAGACAGAAGAAAGAGGAGAGAAGTGGGGAGCATGGTGACTTTCTAGCTTCTGCCCTTCTGGTTCAGGAGTGAGAGTGGAGACCGAGATGTGGGGACCTGGGTCTTCACCCCAGCCTAATGACCTTGGCCAAATCTCTTCCTCTCTCTGTAAAAGGAAAGGGTGGGTGAAGAGGTCTCTTCCAGGCTTCCAATAAAAACAGTGAGAGCTTTGTCTTGGTGGCTGGGAAGACAGAATTACCTGGGGCCCAGCCAGGCCACCCCACCAGGGCAGGGGCCCCTGTTACACCATCCCCCAGCCCCAGGTCTCTGGGCCCTCACCACGGATGCCTGCATCTGGTTACTTCTCCTGGAGAGCACATCTCATTTCCCTCAGCAGAGGGAGGGCCTGAGACGGGAGCATGGGGTGGTAGGCACAAGGCTGCCCTGATCTTGGTCCTCTCCCTCCAGTGGCTGTGTCTTCCGGGTGCCATCACTCATGCTCTCTGATTCTCAGAGTCCTCCCCCATGCTTCCTCTGCAGAGGGATGGAGTGGGATTAAGGGATTTTCAAGTAATGTCCCTTAGCAGTAGCAATGGGGAAGGGGACAGGGAGCAAAGTAGCATTCATTAAATGCCTGAGACTTGCTGGGCACCTAGGCTGAAAGCTATGTGTGTCCATTTCATTCTCACACTCTCCCAGGAGGTTACAGATTCTCACTCTTACCCAGAGCCTGACTCAGATCCAGACATTGCACCAGGTGTTTCCTGTGGACTCTCACAGAATCCCCTCAACAGCCCAAGGGGAAGGTTGCAGTCACATCCCATTTCTCAGATGAGAAAACTGAGGCACCAAGAGGCTAAATACTCTGCCCAAGAATGTGCAGATTTTACCGAGGGCCTACTGCACACCACGCCAGGGGCTGGGTACTTCAAGTCATCCTCTCATACTTAGCTCTAATGTTCTACTATAGCCTTACGGACGAGATGGAAAATGCAAGCCAGTTGCAAGGACGAGGAGGACTTGTAATCAAATGGGTGAGGACGTCCAGTCAATACAGGTCAGTGGGTTGACTCTAACGTGGAGGGTGGCTTCTCACCTCCTGCCTCAAGGTTCTGTCTTCTCCTATTTGGATGAGGCCATGGAGGGCATGTAGTCCCATCCATTGTGCCACTAAGAGGAGTGGACACAGGATGATCTTTAGCCAGGATCAATGTAAGGCCCAACATGTGGGTCCAAAGAAACAATTGAGGAAGAGACAACTAGTTGCCCCCCAATATCTGTTCTCTCCTTCCATGGTAATAGAACCTCTGAATTTAGCTGGGCACAGGGTCTTCCAGAATAGACTACACTTCTCAGCTTCCTTTGCAGCTAAGTATGGTCATGTGACGTAGTTCTGGCCAATGAGGTACAAGTATGGGTGACTCGTGCAACATCATGTCATGCTCTTCCCCCCCTTCCTCATCATCCTCCATCCTGCTGCTTAGAAAATGGACATGGAACAAACTGTCCTGGGCCAGGCCCAAAGGGCCATATCCCAGGGAGGGTAGAGCAAGGAGGAAGGAGGCACCTGAGTCCCTGCCACCAAGCACCTGCCCGCCAGCCTGCCCAAAACCACCAACTCTAGCTGTTGATGTCCCTTTATGCCACCTTTATTTTGAGTCTCTGTTTCTAGAACCAAACTTACATCCTACCCAATAAACCTACTCCACTAGGCTAGGACATAAGGGTCTCTGTAGCGGTGCTATCAGACTTGAGAGTCCTGGTCCACGTGGATTAAGCTCAACAACAGTGTGATGTGTGCCCAAAGCACTGGTGACAAACTCAGGCCATGTTAGTGGAAGTGTGTGAGTAGATTCTAGGTGACGGAAGGGAGTCTGATGGAGTCCACACTGGCTTCCTTCCCATTTTATAGGCTTTGGTCAGCTCGAGTTCATCAAGACGAGCCTCCTGGATGAGACCCAAGTCCCCTGAGGAGAAGGAGCCTGGAGGGTTACCTGGTCAGCCCGGAGGGTTCTCAAGTGTCTCCAGCAGAGCCCTGCCAAAGCTGCTGAGGGCCAGTGGTGGGGAAGGGAAGACCAAGACCTGGGAGTTGAGGACAGAGAGCTGCCATCCTGGGGGACAGGCCAACAATGCAGGAAAATGGGCAAGGGGCATGGTCGCCGCCTATGGCAAGGGGCATGGTCGCCGCCTATGGCAAGGGGCATGGTCGCTCCCTCAGGGCAGAACAGGGGGTTACATGTGTGAGTCAAACAGGGGCCAACAATGCAGGAAAATGGGCAAGGGGCATGGTCGCCGCCTATGGCAAGGGGCATGGTCTCTCCCTCAGGGCAGAACAGGGGGTTACATGTGTGAGTCAAACAGACCCTCCTCCTCCCACAGACATCTCCCCCACTGAGCTGCAATGACAGTGTCTGCCCTGCCACNTAGCTTCTGCCCTTCTGGTTCAGGAGTGAGAGTGGAGACCGAGATGTGGGGACCTGGGTCTTCACCCCAGCCTAATGACCTTGGCCAAATCTCTTCCTCTCTCTGTAAAAGGAAAGGGTGGGTGAAGAGGTCTCTTCCAGGCTTCCAATAAAAACAGTGAGAGCTTTGTCTTGGTGGCTGGGAAGACAGAATTACCTGGGGCCCAGCCAGGCCACCCCACCAGGGCAGGGGCCCCTGTTACACCATCCCCCAGCCCCAGGTCTCTGGGCCCTCACCACGGATGCCTGCATCTGGTTACTTCTCCTGGAGAGCACATCTCATTTCCCTCAGCAGAGGGAGGGCCTGAGACGGGAGCATGGGGTGGTAGGCACAAGGCTGCCCTGATCTTGGTCCTCTCCCTCCAGTGGCTGTGTCTTCCGGGTGCCATCACTCATGCTCTCTGATTCTCAGAGTCCTCCCCCATGCTTCCTCTGCAGAGGGATGGAGTGGGATTAAGGGATTTTCAAGTAATGTCCCTTAGCAGTAGCAATGGGGAAGGGGACAGGGAGCAAAGTAGCATTCATTAAATGCCTGAGACTTGCTGGGCACCTAGGCTGAAAGCTATGTGTGTCCATTTCATTCTCACACTCTCCCAGGAGGTTACAGATTCTCACTCTTACCCAGAGCCTGACTCAGATCCAGACATTGCACCAGGTGTTTCCTGTGGACTCTCACAGAATCCCCTCAACAGCCCAAGGGGAAGGTTGCAGTCACATCCCATTTCTCAGATGAGAAAACTGAGGCACCAAGAGGCTAAATACTCTGCCCAAGAATGTGCAGATTTTACCGAGGGCCTACTGCACACCACGCCAGGGGCTGGGTACTTCAAGTCATCATCTCATACTTAGCTCTAATGTTCTACTATAGCCTTACGGACGAGATGGAAAATGCAAGCCAGTTGCAAGGACGAGGAGGACTTGTAATCAAATGGGTGAGGACGTCCAGTCAATACAGGTCAGTGGGTTGACTCTAACGTGGAGGGTGGCTTCTCACCTCCTGCCTCAAGGTTCTGTCTTCTCCTATTTGGATGAGGCCATGGAGGGCATGTAGTCCCATCCATTGTGCCACTAAGAGGAGTGGACACAGGATGATCTTTAGCCAGGATCAATGTAAGGCCCAACATGTGGGTCCAAAGAAACAATTGAGGAAGAGACAACTAGTTGCCCCCCAATATCTGTTCTCTCCTTCCATGGTAATAGAACCTCTGAATTTAGCTGGGCACAGGGTCTTCCAGAATAGACTACACTTCTCAGCTTCCTTTGCAGCTAAGTATGGTCATGTGACGTAGTTCTGGCCAATGAGGTACAAGT
The DNA here is from genome assembly GCF_000696425.1 of Galeopterus variegatus. Lineage (NCBI taxonomy): Eukaryota > Metazoa > Chordata > Mammalia > Dermoptera > Cynocephalidae > Galeopterus > Galeopterus variegatus. Next base: position 276,377 of record NW_007726950.1, on the reverse strand, counting down.
ATGGGTGACTCGTGCAACATCATGTCATGCTCTTCCCCCCCTTCCTCATCATCCTCCATCCTGCTGCTTAGAAAATGGACATGGAACAAACTGTCCTGGGCCAGGCCCAAAGGGCCATATCCCAGGGAGGGTAGAGCAAGGAGGAAGGAGGCACCTGAGTCCCTGCCACCAAGCACCTGCCCGCCAGCCTGCCCAAAACCACCAACTCTAGCTGTTGATGTCCCTTTATGCCACCTTTATTTTGAGTCTCTGTTTCTAGAACCAAACTTACATCCTACCCAATAAACCTACTCCACTAGGCTAGGACATAAGGGTCTCTGTAGCGGTGCTATCAGACTTGAGAGTCCTGGTCCACGTGGATTAAGCTCAACAACAGTGTGATGTGTGCCCAAAGCACTGGTGACAAACTCAGGCCATGTTAGTGGAAGTGTGTGAGTAGATTCTAGGTGACGGAAGGGAGTCTGATGGAGTCCACACTGGCTTCCTTCCCATTTTATAGGCTTTGGTCAGCTCGAGTTCATCAAGACGAGCCTCCTGGATGAGACCCAAGTCCCCTGAGGAGAAGGAGCCTGGAGGGTTACCTGGTCAGCCCGGAGGGTTCTCAAGTGTCTCCAGCAGAGCCCTGCCAAAGCTGCTGAGGGCCAGTGGTGGGGAAGGGAAGACCAAGACCTGGGAGTTGAGGACAGAGAGCTGCCATCCTGGGGGACAGGCCAACAATGCAGGAAAATGGGCAAGGGGCATGGTCGCCGCCTATGGCAAGGGGCATGGTCGCTCCCTCAGGGCAGAACAGGGGGTTACATGTGTGAGTCAAACAGGCCCTCCTCCTCCCACAGACATCTCCCCCACTGAGCTGCAATGACAGTGTCTGCCCTGCCACCAGGGTAAAGATTCCATTGCGTTCTGAAGGCTACTCACTCCAGAGGCCCCCAGGAAAAGACACCTATCCCTCGGAGAAAGACTGCCCAGGTGCATGGAGCAGGAGGAACCTTCAACACCTTGCATTCTTGGGACCCTTCCCCAGCTCACATGGGTAGTTTTACTGTCTGCTGAGGGATGCAATGTCTGTGTGCAGTGAATTCATGGTGGGGCCCTGCCCCCAGGTTGGGATCACTGCCTCAGGTCATGGGAGGGGCATGAGCTTGGGGTCTGAGCTGGATTTAAACCCCACCCTCAGTTCCCAGGCCAGGTAGCTGAGAACCGCCTCTTGCAATATGTCTGTCATCTTATCTTTCAGGTGGGTTTAATAAAGACTAACCCCAGATCAGCATCAGATGACCAAGATATGGTGTCTGTAAAGCTCACAGCATGCCGTGCATGAACCAATGCTTCTCTCCTGCTTGGCAGGAGGTGCTGGCAGCCAGCTGGGGGTGAGAACGGCGGAAAGCCCCGCAGGTGGAAAGAGACAGCCTTTCCAAACTTTGCCATTCTACTCAAGGACCTAACCTCCTTAGCTTTTTTGCTCCAGGTCTATTCTTTGCCAGCCCTTCCTCCTGTACCTTTCTGCTCAGATATTCAGGGAAGGCAGGCCTTAATCCCTGTCCCCAACCCTCCACAGGACAAGCCTCATGAAGGCAGGAGTGCACTGGGCAGGGGTCCCCTAAGAAAACTCCAGACTCAGAGTAAGACTCAAGCCCCACCTCCAGAGGTGGTGACTTTGTAGGGCTGGTGGCGATCTGTATTTTAACAAGCTTCCAGATGATTCTTACTTGGTGTGGAGTCTAGAATTGAAGGTTCCTGGCCAAATGATCTCCCAGGGTGCCTCTCCCAGCATAGAGAGTGGTGCATCTCTGCCTACCTCCCTGGCTCTGAAGATCAGCCCCCCCTTCCAGGACACCCCTCTCCCACACAGGAGCTCTGGGATCTGCATGATTTATGGCTGCCACTCCCACACACACTCCAAGGGCAGAGGGACCCAGTGCACTGTTCACAAATTAAACCCAGCCCTCTTCTCCTCCCAAGTAATGCGACCATCTGATGATAGAAGAGTTTATGAGCAGCTATCGTCAAATTAATCTCAATGTCAGACAAATAATAGCAGCTGTAAATAAGACTGAGTGTGCCTGGCTCGCCAGCTTGTTAGGACACTTTATAAAATGAGGCAGCAACATTAATATCATACATTCTCTTTCATTCCCCCAGCCACCTAGTGACAGAAACTGAGCTCTAGCAGAGCAGTCTGCCAGCTAGTGGTGACCTCACCCAGATGTTAGGGCCACTGCCCAGAGCAGCAAGAGGAAACAGCAGTGGAGAGGAGCTGCTGGTCCTTTCCAGGCTCTGCCACTTACTCTTCCACTGCTGCCCAAACTGTCCCCATAACTGCTGCTGGGGTTCTTAGGGTTGGGGGAACATGCTCACTCCTCTTGATGCCCCTCATGCAGCCTCTGCACCTCAGTGTCCCCCTCTCTCACTCCCTCTTGACATGGGCTCACAATCCCATCAATCCCAGCTCAAGACCTGCCTCCTCCAGGAAGCCCTCCCAGGCCACATGGCATCCAAAACAGGCTTCGTGATATTTGTCTTATCCACCATAGCAGAGACCACACCAAATCAGCTGTGCCTCCTTCATTAGCCCCCACACGGGCCACTGCCCCTCCTGAGCCTCACCAAGGGCCCATGGAGACAGCAGAGCCCTGAGGATGTGACAAGGCAGTGCTGCAGCTCAGACTGTGTGGCTGGCCTGGACATGTGGGCACACTCACACCTCATGGCGTTATCCTGTTGAAGGCCTCCATCTCCTTACTGGAATATTTGTTGTGTGAATTCAGTAACGGTCAGGTGGGGGCTCCACAGGGGCACAGGTAACACATCAGAGAAAAGAAGGGGAAGGGAATCCCATCTGGAGACGTTTAAGCTTATATTTCTGTGGGATAAAGCGTGTAAGCATCATGGTGTGTACATGTGTGCAGGTGTATGCGAGTAGCAAGCGGTGTCTGTGTGCTTATTCATATTTGTGAATGAATTCGTGTGCGCACTGCATGTTCTAATCTAGCACAGATACTTATGTGTAAGTGAGTGTGTGATGCCGGCATTATGTGGACTGTGTATGAATGTGTGTGTATTACAGGGGGTTGGGGGGTGTAGGGAGTGAGCATCTGGGTGCACTATGATGTGAGCATCCAGTGCTGTGTGGATTGTGTGCAGTGTGTCAGATGCAGGTGCAGGTTATGGGGTAGGGGGTGCCCAGCTGGGCAGGGGAAAGTCCACCTGGAATCGGGACGAAGTCATAAATGTCATATAGAAGGTGGAACGGAAGTCCTGAGCTGAGTGGAGCTTTGGTACAAGGCCAGTCCCCCCAGTGGCCAAGAG
>NW_007726950.1:271756-272656 GCF_000696425.1 Galeopterus variegatus | reverse complement strand
AGTGCTGTGTGGATTGTGTGCAGTGTGTCAGATGCAGGTGCAGGTTATGGGGTAGGGGGTGTACAGCTGGGCAGGGGAAAGTCCACCTGGAATCGGGACGAAGTCATAAATGTCATATAGAAGGTGGAACGGAAGTCCTGAGCTGAGTGGAGCTTTGGTACAAGGCCAGTCCCCCCAGTGGCCAAGAGCTCCTCCCATGGCAACCTGGGCTACTGGTGGAGGCAGCATCCCCTAGCTGGCAGCAAGAGGGTCACTGAGAAGGAGCGGCTGGTTCTCCACGGACTTCTCAATCTTAGAGTCTTCTCTTGAGTAGATATTGTGGTCTGAATATTTGTGTACCCCCCAAATTCATATGTTGAATCTTAACCCCGAAGGTGATGGTATATGGAGGTGGGGCCTTTGGGAGGTGATTAGGTCAGGGGGGCACAGCCCTCACAGATGGGAACTGTGTCCTTATAAAAGAGGCTCCAGAGAGCTCCCTCTCCCCTTCTGCTGGGTGAGGTTACAGCAAAAAGATAGCCATCTAGGGAGTGGGCCTTCCCCAGACATCAAACCTGCTGGTGTCTTGATCTTGAACTTCCCAGCCTCCAGAACAGTGAGAAATAAATTTCTGGTTTTTATAAGTCACTCAGCCTATGGCATTTTGTTATAGCAGCACAAACAGACCAAGAGAGTAGGTAATGATGGCACCCCTGGGAGGGAGGCTGGGGTGGGGGTACTTCGAGATAGGCAGTCACCCATCAGTAAGCCACCTTCTGTGTCCTTTTTCTTAGTCTCCCTTCCCTCTCAGTATAAGGGAGTTGCTTTTGACTAGTCGAGCTAGATGACCCACTTACCAGGCTAACACTTCCCAAACTGTGCTCCATGCACCAAGTTCAGGTGATGTCCCTCTTATCACAC
>NW_007726950.1:267863-271653 GCF_000696425.1 Galeopterus variegatus | reverse complement strand
ACCTTCTGTGTCCTTTTTCTTAGTCTCCCTTCCCTCTCAGTATAAGGGAGTTGCTTTTGACTAGTCGAGCTAGATGACCCACTTACCAGGCTAACACTTCCCAAACTGTGCTCCATGCACCAAGTTCAGGTGATGTCCCTCTTATCACACTACACACACACACACACACACACACACACACACACACACACACACGAGTTCTGTGGTCAGATAGTTTTGGGAAATGCTCCTGAAGCAAAACTAAAAGGCTCTCTTTATTGCAGGACTTATCAGAGCCTTTAATGCATTGGGACTCTCCAAGACAGAGGTGCAGTGTATAGCATTTCCAAATTGTTACAACAATTGTTGTAACTCTTTCACAGAAACAACTTTTAATAGCTCAAGGGGCTCTGGCATTTGGTTGAACAGTATGGGAAATTCTGCCCCAAGCCCCTACTTCGAGGGCCCAATCCACCCCCATGTCCTCTGGGAGGGTCTCCCAGACATCACATCTCAGCTCTTCCTCTCCTCTGAACTTCTCCCATCCTCTCAACAGTAGCCCCTGATAACCCTTTTACGATGGAGGTTACTGGCCCATCATTGCTTCATGGGAGTCTATTGGGATTTCTACTTCATTTTCTAAGTCTTCAAGGGCAGCACCCAGGTCTCGATGTTCAGGATATACTGGAGGCTCTCAGTAGACTGTGCGCACTTTATTCTTGATAAAAGCCAATCAACCATCAGCAATGCTGACCAGTAGACAATGTTGCTATGTTGACATTAGGGATGGCAAAGTCCCAGGTCCCTCACAGGACTTTAGCCTTCCGGCTCATTGGTCCCCTGGCCCCTCTGCAGTACTGTTCCTCAGCCTGCCCTCTGCCCTGATGCCCCTTTGCCTGTAACACCCTTCCCCACCTCTTCTCCTGGTCAACCCCTCTTATCTTCTAAGAGTCACTCAGATACCACTCTTACAGGCATCACCTTCCCCAGGACGTCTTCCCCCAGGCTAAGAGAGCACCCTGCACGTACCTTAGGGCTGTACCTTCAGACTGTTCAAGCGTCTATTTCCCACGAGGCTCAGTTTCCTTGGGCAGCTAAAGTGCTTAGGAGAGTGGCTGGCACAGAGTAAGTGCTTCATGAGCATCTGCTACTGCTCCTACCATTGTTATTATTATCCGTGTGTCCCCAGTGCCTGGCACGGTGCCTGTCCAGTGCAGGCACTCATGCACATCTGTTAGATGAGCTGAACAAGTCCATTGCAACCTTTTTGGGGGATTATTGATTGTTCCCATTTTACAGGTAAAAACAATGAGGCTGAGAAGTTTTTCCCCTACGCTTTGNTGATTGTTCCCATTTTACAGGTAAAAACAATGAGGCTGAGAAGTTTTTCCCCTACGCTTTGTTTCCCTTAGCAAATTCAAGGTGCCTCCTAGGAGCAGGCAGGGAGATTCCGCATGTGACAATTCCCTAGCAGAGAGTCACATATAACAAGAGCAGCCCGCACTCTTTGCCAGGTGTCACAGTCGGGGCCCTACATTCACAGTCTCATTTAATCCTCATTCAATCTGGCAGGTAAGAATTAGTACCCCAGTGTGCAGAGAGTGGAAGCAATGCCCCGAGAAGGTTGCCCACTTCAGAGGGAGGCCACGAAGCCCCCNAGAGAGTGGAAGCAATGCCCCGAGAAGGTTGCCCACTTCAGAGGGAGGCCACGAAGCCCCCAGCTCCCTCAGGCAGCCTTGCCACTCCACATGGCTCTTTTTTGAGGGACAGCGTGGCCACCCGTTGGAGCGCTCAGGCAGTTCAGCTGGGCAGAGGGGCAGGAGAGGAGGCAGAGAATTACAGTGGAAACAGCCAGGGCCAGGGGAGATGGCGGGGAGGAAGGGGACTGGAATGGGTGCGATGACAATGAAATGAGAGGACCCAATGCTCCAGAAAATAAAAAGAAAATTGAGACAAGGGTGACAGCCACAGGACTCTTGACATTCACCTCTTGGATGAGGTCTGGGCCTTTGTGGGATAGGGGGCAGGGGGAAAGGTGGACCTGATAGCTTCCCCAGGCAGTGGAGCTACAAATCTCCCTCCTCAAGGAACAGCTCCAGTCCTGCCTCCTCTGGGAGATGTTCCTGACTTCTCCAGGCCTCGGTGACCTCTCCCTGTCCTGTATGCCAAGATGCCTCCAGCTGGGCCACTCTTTTTGGCCAGCACGACCATTGACTTGGCCCTTGGCATAGCCTAGTCTGTGCATTCACTACCCATTTCAGGAATGTGCAGGGGTCCCCCCAGCTAGGCTGTAAGCCAGATGCTGCTGTCTGTGCCTTGGTTCCCTACAGCCTTATGAAATTAAGCTGAAACATGCCCGGCCTTTTCCTGTCTGCCCAGGGTCCCCTTTGCACTCCCTTAAGACCCTTAGACTGTTCCAGGCTGAACAAGCAAGGATGTGTGTTTGCAGAGGGGAAGAGGGGGTGGGTGGGCAGGATTTGGGAAATGACCATCTTCAGCTAAGTACTTCCAGGATTTTGTGTGCCTCATACTTCACATGCATCATAACTCTCTGTCCTCCTCACCTCCATGTGACACTGGTATTAACATCAATTATCTCCATTTTTTCTGAGGAAGAGACTGAGGCTCAGAGAGGTCCAAAGACATCCAGCTAACAGGTGGTAAAGCCAAAGATAGCTTGATGGAAAAACCGTGCATTTTTTGCTACCACTGCTTTCCCCCACCCCCCACACTTCCTCCAGGAGACCCAGCAAACCTGGCCCTTGCCCTGCCTGAGAGCAGGTCCCAAAGTCAAAGGAGCATTTAGTTTCTGTTTGGGGTGATAAAAAAGTTTTGGAAATAGAAAGCGGTGATGGTTGCACAACATTGTGAATATACTTAATGCCACTGAATTGTACACTTTAAAATGGTTAAAACGGCAGATTTTATGCTATATATATTTTACCACAACGAAAAAAGAGTCCTTAGCTGGGCAGCACCCTCAGGAAGGCCTCAATCACACCCTGTTCACGGGGTCACCTCCACCTCCTGACCTCCCCACGCAGGCTCTGGCTCCCAGCCCTGACTCTCCAGACCAGGAGTGTGTGAGCATCTGCCACCACGTTGAAACGCCATCCCTTCTCCCTCTGCCCAGTTAACCCCGTGCTGTCTTCAAGTCACGCTTCCCCATGAAGTATCCCATGACCACCCAGCTGGAGTGCCAGAGCCTGTGCCATTTCTGCGTGGCCTTGAGAGAAGCCCCAAGAAGCCTGCAGGCCTCAGAACCAAGAGCACTGGGTTCTTTCCTGACAGGGGCTCCCGAGAGCCACCTCTGCAAGTCCAGCCATGGACAGCTGGGTCTCCAGCTCTGGGAAGGCGAGGCCTTGGGGCAACCCCAAAGTGTTCCTCTCATGCTCCCCCAGAAATGCCCAAATGTCGGACAATAGTAAGTTCTATACCCCCACTCAAAAGTTCATGTAAAATTTGCGACTGGAGGCTGTGTCCCTTGTTCAGTTTAGTATAAAAATCACCTTTTCCCCAAATATAGAAGTAGCACTCCCACCTCACCTGCACAGGTAGGACCACGCCAAGGATTGCCTGCTGTTGCCCCTCACCCCAGATCATCTCTCTGCCCCTCGTCCCCTCCTACAGTCCCATTCCTGGGTTCCTCAGGTTCCTTCCCTCCTGACACCTCTTGCTGCCCTTCTCCTCTGGCTCCATGGCAGGTGGCAGCCCTGTTTGGCGGGCACCTCTGCCCTCAGGACAGTATCGCTTGGCCAAAGGAAGTCAGGCAGCAGCTGCCTCCCAAGCCCCGCTGTCCTCCTCACCCAGC
>NW_007726950.1:260017-267357 GCF_000696425.1 Galeopterus variegatus | reverse complement strand
AGGACAGTATCGCTTGGCCAAAGGAAGTCAGGCAGCAGCTGCCTCCCAAGCCCCGCTGTCCTCCTCACCCAGCCTCAACTGGGCCCCTCTTCAGGCCTGACTTCTCCCTATGCCCTGAGGGACACCAGCCCAGCACAAGTGAGGCCCAGGCCATGGCCTACCCACCCTGGAGCCCAACACGAGGGCTTGGTGAATGCTGTGCCATCTGCCTCTGTCATCTCCCTCCCTCAGCACTTCTGGGCTGTGGGGTGACCAGCAAGGCAGGGAGCCTCTAAGAAGGGGCCTAGCTCTCTGCTATCACTCCCTCACTTTCCCTAGAATCAGGTTTTTCAGCTCTGGTCAGCAGGACCACGCCTCATGGGAGGAGGGGGTTCCATTCCCACACCCCCTCCAGAAAACGAGCCCTGCCATCGAGGCTGAGGTCCCCAGGGGTAGGGCCATGCTTTGGCTTAAGGAAGGCCAGTGTCTCCAGCACTAAAGGTGGGAATGGGCACGTTAATCCATTGGTTCCCACAGGACTTGGGAGCAGCAGCAGTTGTTCTAGAAGGTGGGTGGTCCTGGGGGGCAGGCAGCCCAGAGGAGGCTCTGAGCTCTCAGGGAGGAGGTGGCATGGAGGCCCTGGCAGCTGGAGGAGGAGAGCTGGAGCTAAGCAAGCTGGCTGGCTGGGGGAGGGCATGTAAAGTGCCTCCGCCCCCTCTCTCCCACTCAGCCCCAGAGTGGGAGCAGCAGCTGTTCCAAAGCTTCCTGCCCTTCCTCAGACAGGTGCTGGCTGAATTCTCACTTCCTCCCAGCCCCAGAGCTCCTCCACCCCCTCTCCACCCGCAGGCTGGTGCTGACTCTGCAGCCTCTGCTTCCTCGCCCAGGCTTGGCAAGGCCAGTGCTGAGATGGGGGACATGGCAACCATGGGGTGGCCGTCATCACCCCTAGCCAGCTGGGAGAACTTCCTGGAGGGGCATGTTTAAAGGAAAGGACGCACGAGGAAACAACGATGTCCCAGGGAACTTCCTGTGCAGTGGCTGCACAGGAACAGCAGCACCAGAAGCACGACCAACTCTAAGCTTGGGGTCAGGAGCCCTGGATGGGCCGCTGGCCAGGTGGAAGCGATTACTGCTCCCTTCCCACAAGCGTGGAGTTACTGGCCCCTGGAAGGCCACATGCCTGTTCAGTGCTAAATGGTAGGTGGCTGCCTCCCTGATAAAAAGGCAAAAAGGCAGTAGAAATGGAAGTTATTCTCATCAGGAAGAAATCACAGTTTTTTAGAGCAGGAAGGGACAATTAGACCAATTATCTCTGCTGGCAGATAGGAAGTTGCAGAGCAGTCAGCCCTGGCCAAGAGATCACACGGTGGTTATCGATAGAGCAGGACTCGAAGCCAGGACTACTCCCACTGCACTGCGTGGCGCATCCGTGCACCACCACTGTGCATAATGCTGGTGGTTATTGCTGCTGTTGCCTTGGGCTGGCTTCTGGGTTTGTTTCACGTGCATTACTTCACGTGACAAGTCCTATAAAGTACAAACAGTGGACCTATCCATTTGACTGATGGGGAAACTGAGAACTGATGGAAGGAATCGGACTTGCTCAAGATCAGAGTGGAAATTTGTGGCAGAACAAGGACCAGAAGCCAAGTCTCGGAACAGTTTATCCAAATCTTAGATTCCTTCCCCCAGCCGTCTCTTATCTCCTCCCCTCCTCCAACTATTTGGCCTGTTGATGGAAGGGGCTGAGAGTGGGTAGAGAGGCTTGGGAGCTGTCAGACCTGCTAACCACCTCCTCCCCACATGGCTAAACACCAGCTTGAGGGAGGTGGTGTGTAGACCAGACAGAGTGGGCCTGTAACCCATGGCCACTCAGTGCATCAGAAGCCATCAAACCTGATGGGAGGGTCACCACTCAAGTGGAACATTTATGCAGCCATTGAAAGTGTGGAAATGCTTGTGATATAAATAAAAAATGGAGAATGCAGAATTGTGTACTGTGTTCAACAGCTCTACCAAAAAACAAACACAAAGTGGGAGCTGAAAAAAAAGAGAGAGAGAAAGAAAAAAGATATAACAATCACAATAACTCATTGAATATTCAGAAGGAGAGAATTGTTAAATAAAAAATGGAGAATGCAGAATTGTGTACTGTGTTCAACAGCTCTACCAAAAAACAAACACAAAGTGGGAGCTGAAAAAAAAGAAAGAGAGAAAGAAAAAAGATATAACAATCACAATAACTCATTGAATATTCAGAAGGAGAGAATAGAACTGAGGCCAACTGAGGTGGGAAAGAAGGGTTATGGAGAAACTAGTAAAGGGTCATAAAAAAATATTTACATTGTGTAATGATAAAATGAAAAAATTAAAACAAACAAGAACAAAACTGTGGAAGGTATTTTTCTAACATGATCACAAAGGGGACTCCTAAGAGACTTTTTTTCCTTTTTTTATTTTCTAAACTTTCCAAGATGTGATTCTATTTCCTCCATGATATAGCATAGATGTAATCTGTGAAGGCATCACGATGACCTAAGAAAGGAGGGAAACCATACCCACGACTTGGGAGTCAAAGCCTCAGGAAGGGGACACCTATTATTTCTGTGGCAATCCAAGCACAGACACCAGTCCCCTCAAGTCCCCTGCGTGAGCCAGCCAGGCCCCCTCTGAGCAGGCATGTGATGGTTAAAGGACTCAGCATAAGGGTTCTGACACCTGCTTCTTTCCTTCTCAGGGGTTCTCTGTCAACCAGGACATCCTCCCTGTCTCTCAGAGTCCCCTTCTGGCATGTGTGGGGCTCAGTGTCGAGGACTTAGGCCCCTTGTATCTTGGCAGCTGGAAAGGAGCCTCTCCTAGTGTGGACACGGACCCTAGCATTCTGAATTGGTCCCACAAGATATGGTCTTATCAAGGTTCCTGACAGCATGCAGGCCTTGGAGGACAGCACAGGGCATGTGACCGGGCACCCAGTCCCCGGGGCTCCACTTCTGGCTCAGCCATTTACTAGCTAGCGGGGAGGGCAGCAAAGGCTTTCACCACTCTTGGCCTCAGTTTCCTCATCTGGTCCCAAATCACCTCCTACAGGCTGTGCCAAGGAGGAAATAAGATAATGCAAAGAGCTTCAAATTGGGGGAGATCTTCCTCTGCAGACAGAACCTGCCTTACGATCAGAGCCCATGCCCTATCTTCTGCCCCCTGCCCTGAAATCCCCCTACTCTGCTATCCTGGGGGGCTCCCTCCAGCTCCTCCTTCTCCTGGGGGGAGAGATGACCCTTCTGCAAACCTGTGGAGACAATAATCCTGGCACTCGGCTGCCTTGGGGTGTCCCTTCTCAGGAAGGGTGAGATTTGCTAAAACTTGCACAAGTTGATATACGGGGACATAGAGTGAGCATGCAGCTCCCGAGTTAAGATTACAAAGAAGGTTTCTCAGAAGGTGAGCCGTGCAACTAAAGCTACATGTGAATAACCCAACAAGGGGATTTCTGCTGTGAGGACAGAGTTTTTTGATGGGGTGTCATGTAAATATAAGGAGTTTTTATTACTAAAAGTCATTTCCTACTCCAACCAGGAACCTGTATTTAAAAGTGCTAGAAGTCTCAGCCCCCACACATTGCCATGTTGCCCTTCCCTCGGCCATGCTGGCATTGCTACTTCTGTATGTTTATCTATACATTGAACTCATTTCTTTCCAGAACGGACTGTGCCTCCGCCCTCATGTAAGGCCTCTCAGGTGAGCCTTCTTCCCATCGCCCAGGCCCTGGGTTTGGGCCACCATCACCCCTGGAAGTGTGCCACACCCTCCTCCCTGGCCTCGGCCCTCTAGTCTCAGCCCCTGTGATCAGCTGCCAGAATAAGTTTAAACACCACGTCCCCAGAGAGATCCCAATGACCAAAGGAGCAAGTCTGAACTCTTCCAGAGGCCTTCAGAACCTGGCTTTTAAATCCCTTCCAGCCTTTCTCCCGCGTTCTCCAGATCTCATGCTGTGGAACTCCTGGAGCTGTGTGCTAGAGAGAGCCATTCAAAGGCAGGACAATGATCCCGTGTCCCCTGTATCTGTGTAAGGCAACAGGCCTGCACACATGTCCCTAAACACAAACACACCCACACACATACACCCTTCCTACCTCATATGCACTTTCTGTTCTTGCCAAACCAGCAGAGCCACTGGCCTTGGCCAAAATCTTATTCATCCCCCACCCAGAATGCTCTCTCTCCTCTCCCTCCCTCCTGTATACCACTCTTTGAAGCACATCACAACTGCACCTCCTCGGCAAGCTCCTCTCTGACTTTAATCCTCAGGCCAGGAAACTCCTGCAGTTGTAAAGAAAAGTGGTAGCCATCTAGCATGTCCTAGGCATCTGCTGTGTGCCACGTACCTTCAAATAGTGTAGGCAAACCCTATCAAGTATGTTTTATGACAGTCATCATTGGTCATCATGCAGGTGATACTCATAGTGGTGACCTAAGTTCACCCTTCCAGGTCAAGACTGAGCTAGCATCCAACCCTGGACTGCTCCAAGCTCTTTCTACTGCAGCAAGTCGATGTTGGGCACTTTGGCACCAAATATCTTTGACAGCATCTGGTTTCCTGAGCATTCGCCTCTCAGCCTCAGCATAAGGCACCCAGGTCTCACTTCTTCTATATTCCCCTTAGCACAGGGCCTGGCCCCAAGTAGGCATTCACTGAACACTCGTTAACTAAACAAACACATCAGTGCCTGAGTGGATGAATGAATGAATGAACATATGAGGGACAGGCATTGCGAGTGGTTCAGCTGTGAGGTTATAATGTTTGCTTTTCTTTCTTAAATCATCCTGAAAATCTGAGTCTCTCAGGTAAGCCCTCCCCTCAATTTTCTTAGAAATGTATTGGTTCATCTGTGACTAAACCACATCAGAAACTAATAAGTATTAATTCACATTCATACAATGTTAAGCCATGAATCTTTTAAAAGCTATTTAGATCCATAGAGAAACTAAGGCACAAATGTCTTGCACATTTGTACAACAATGGTCAGGTAGGATTGATTGAGAGAAACAAAGTCATGCCCTGAATCAGAGTCAAAGGCCTGTTGTGTCCTGCCCTTTGCTCTAGGAAAGGGCTCCATACTATACTCAGATCCAACACAGAGCTTTTGCTTCCTTAGCCTAGAAACCATGAAGCTTCCCAATGTGACACTGCAGGATGCTTATTGAAAGATGGAAAGGTCATGGGGAAAGGGTGGGGCAGGAGATGAGAAAAATGCAAAAGGAAGACAGCTAGCCCAGTCTGTCATCTGCATATTAGGGTATCAACACTCTTGGTGGCTATTCGCCCAACCTTGAATGATTAATAGTATTTGCTAGTTTATAGGAAATTATTATTTAAGAAAACTCATTAATTAAGTGGGCCTTATCTGATGCTAGTTTCAAGAGAGAAGTTCTCTTGCTCAGAAAGAACAGTAAACAAGAGCCGTGTTCCATCTTATTACAAAATCTGTGGTATAGGATCTACTTAGATGGCTTTTCTGAAAGCCTGGAGTCAAAAGTTACTAAAACAGCAATGTGTCAGATGGTTGTGAGAGTAAATATAAAATACAATGGCCTTTTAATTCTTGAATCGTCCAGTCAGGGGGAAAGTCTTCTTAATATGTAAGTGTTTAGTTCTGACAATCCAGGTCAAATATAGTATGCAGTTGATAAATTGCTAAAACATGATTTTCCATTAACACAATAGCTTTCTATACTATTACTAGGTTTCTAAACCATCCTCGAAATGGCTTGTTAAACAATTCTGACATACTTAACACTAATAATATAGAAAAATAAAACATTGGAGTTGGTTAATGTGATCTAATGAGCCACAGCTCTCTAGGACAAAAATGAGGGAGACCACCTGATTTAGAATAGTTTTACTATTGTTGAGATTGGGTTAGGGGGTGGTTTATTTTGCTTTCTCAAGCTAGGAACAAAATTAAAAGTCTCATGTAAACAAAAAATTTTTTTAAAAAAAGAAAATACAAAGTCCTCAAAGGACTAGGCTTGTAGATCTGCATGACCCCTCTAGCACAAACTACAGCACGAGCCTCCGCTGGGAACATCCATGTGTGTCCATGTGTCACAGTAAATCAGCTCAGCTTTCCCACCCGGGCTGGGAAGAGCATGAGAACAAAGGGCCAGAGCAGAGAGGGCAGTCATGGGGGGAGAGGAGAGTCGCACGAAGCCACAAAGAAGGCGAGGAAGCACTGTGGTCAGGCAGGGGGTGTCTGCCAGAAAAGGCACACAGGCAACAGTAAGCCCAGAAGACAGCCCAGAGACGCAAGGTCGAGTATGTCCCCCAAAGAGGAGTGGCTCCAAAATGATGGTCCTTTGAAGGAACCATAAATTTCTTTAATCAACTGATTTCCTTGGTGTCTAAAATGCCTCATTTAGCAAGGCTTGTTCTGGGCTGAAATTGAGTAGGTGTAATTGACAAATGCTTGAATTTGGGTTCCACTCTGGGAAAAAAAATACCTCTCCACTGGCTTCTCCAATCCAATTGTGGAAAAAAAGACACATTTTAAGGGTTCTTCTTCCAATTCAATCTGGGGATAGGTCTTGACTTCCTTCCTGATCTCCCCCACCCCAAAACACATATACACATATACACACCCTTCGACAATGACAGAGATCTGGCTCTCTTTCTCATAAGAGAGGCCCTAGGACCACAGATGAAGCAGCTGTCAGGCATCTAGGCTATAATCAGCTTTAACTGGCTCACAGCCTGCAGAGGGCACAGACCCTCTTATTCCTACAGTAACAACAGGTCAGGCTGCTGGCCCTGGGATGGGGGTGGGGGTGGTCTGAGTAGGTTTCTGTTTAAAACATCTTCCTTACCCAGGATCTTAATGCAAAACTGACATTGCAAGTCCCAAGAATCTAAATATGCACAAAGAGGGTACTTTAAAATCCCAGTTCATGGCTTCGACTACATGTAACATGTCACCCCCGGAATGATTTATAAGAACAGTAAATCAATGAGACAGTAAACGGAAAAGTTAAAACACAACTCAAAATGGGTTTTTCAAGCAAGTCTGAAATGCTACAAGATTGCTAATTAAGAACAGTATCCCTTTTCTCAACCTAAGTGTTATATCCCCTTTTTTTCACAAGCATTATAAATCAAGTGCCCATGTAACGTGGAAACTAAGATGAAATATGGAGGCTGTTGAGTACACAGGTGACCAAAGATAGGGGTTCTCACTATACAGCTGAGTGGTTTCAGTGTGACAGGACAAATGACCCCACCTATTGCCCCAGATGTCTATTGTAAAAGGATATGGACTAGATGAGATTAAAGTCACCATATCTGTACCACAAAAAAAAAAAAAAAAAAA
>NW_007726950.1:255436-259030 GCF_000696425.1 Galeopterus variegatus | reverse complement strand
AAAAAAAAAAAAAAAAAAAAGTAAAAAGAAAAGGCATTCACTCAAATCTTACAATGGGAGGTGGGGGTGGTGGGTGGGTGAGGGTGGGGATAGAAAAGCAAGGGGGGAAATCTAAACAGCAGGATACGACAATAAATGGGAAAACAGCAAGAGAAAAAGCACACTAGGTTAATATAGGAAAACTAGTTCTTTATTGAGAGATTGTATATTAGTATTAGTGGATTCTGTGTGTAACAATGTCATCATGCACACGATACAAAAAAAAAAGGCTGGGCCCACCATGCTTCGGAAGGGCGACAAAACAAAAGCAGCGTACAATGAGCAGATGGCCCGGGCTACACGACCACAGGACGTTTCAGCAGGGTCACATCTCTAACCGAGCGCTGTACATTGTCAACTGGGGGATGTAAAAAAATACAGACCATGCTTTAGTTTTAGTACAAGAAAAGGTGAAAAAGATACACAACCAAAAGGATATTTGATACAGAAAAAATTACCCACAAAATAAGAACAGGAAGTAATTCAGCACAGCAGAACACGCTACCCCTGTTTAATGGAAAACCATTTTGCTGGAATTCTTTTTTTTTCTTTTTTTTTTCCTTTTCTTTTTTCTCTTTCTTTTCAGATTGCCAAATAGCAGTCTGGGGAAGCTACTTGGACTTTATTTTGGAAAGGCCCTTGAAGTAGGGGCCTTATTCTTTCATTATTGCTGCTGTTTTGTTTCAGTTTTCAAGCAGGTCTGGCTGGCGAGGCAGCAGAAGGGAGCAGGCTGTTAAAGGGGCAGCTCTGAGGGCCAGGGCGGATGTCCAAAGATGCTCTTGACATTGTACAATTAGACAATTAAGACACTATGGCCATAGCTCCCCCTTAAGCCAGGGACCTTAGTGCACCAAATTTTCAGAGGCTATGGAATAGCAGCAACTGTCATTTTATCAAAGATTTTCTTTATATATATATTTAATGTTTTGCCTCCCACTAAATGTAATCCTCAGTTATACCTGGGTGCTGCCACGAAGCCAACTGATGGCCACCCATATAACTGGAAAATGGGGTGCTGCAGCCTCTAAGCCAAGGCAAAAGGAATCCACTTAACAGGGATTTACAGAGCAATGTACTTGGCTAAACAAGATGAAGATACAAAAATGGTTATTTCTCTACATCTATTCTGAAATGGCCTACATCCTACACTACTACAATGGAAACTAAAAAGAACAGATTTAAGCTGGCAGACTATCTAATAGTTTTACAAGAAGATTGTGGTTTAGGACCTTGTTGAGTTAAGCATTAGTATCCTCTATCGGAAGGTCATGAATTCTTATCACATTGTGCTAAATTTTACCCACAGCCCAACTCACCCCTCAGCCCTTCAATTTCCTGTGGGCGTGTTTGCCATGAAAGTAAACTTTGACTGACAGTCAGAATTTGTTTTGTTGGATTGGTGGGTAAGGGGAGAGTATTAAAAATAAAATTTAAAGGCAGCTGAGCAATTTGAATTTCAAAACATGGAATCAGCATCCTGCAATGGTATTTAGAGATTGGTGGTATTAATGAGAATGATAATGATTTAATCAGGATAATTATACTTTCAGGCTCAACATCCTTCTTAATCATTTTTGAATTTCTGCCTAGTGTAATGTTCCACACCCGTTTTAAGAGGAAATGCCAAGTAATAAGAGATAATTGCGTATTGGGGAGGGGGTGGCATTTCAGGGAGATCGCACCCAGTCCCCCTTTTCTTCTTCCTCACACACCCATTCCCCCTACCCCCATGGCTAAGCTGGCCTGAGATAGGGGATACTGCCGCTTAAATAGCAATGCCTTCCTCTGATGGAGACAGGAAATGGTTAAGAGGGGTGTCACAATACAGCTAAATGCGGAGGCAGAAGGGTCACAGCGCACACAGCAGCGAGTTGACCATTCACTGAGCTACACAATGAAGAAAAAAAAAGATTTGATAAATGCAGAATGTCATCACTCTATCATCACACACAAAAAAACTGCGGTTTAAACAGGCCTAAGGGGCTAACCTCGCCTTTTAGGTTTGGGAGGAGGCGCGGGGCAGGGGACGGGTGGGCTGGAAGAAAAGGGGCTGGGCTTTCCTTTTCTTGCCCAGTCGGGCCCCTGGGGCACGCCAAAGCGCTGGCCCGGCGACCCCAGCCCCAACCCTGACTGTAGAGGAGCCCTGGTGGGAAGAGGGAAGACATCATTCTGTGCGTGAGGGAGGGGGTCTGGGGGGAGGGGGGCCTTAGCCAGCAGGGATTTAAGCAGACGTGGAGTGGGAGAGGATAGAAGAAACATTTCCAAGATGAGAAATGTGAGTCCAGAGGCAGAATACAAAAAGGAAAAAAAAAAATGAATCTAAATGCATCTCGGATTTGCTTTGGGAGGTGGGAATTTTTGATTAAAAGAAAATGGCAGAAATGTGGGGTGGGGGGAGAAGAGGGGAGAATCAAGCTATTGTTTTAGCAGAATGTAAGGGAAGGGGGATGTAGGGTAACGGGACCGTGCAAACACACCCCATATATCACAGTTAAAAACAAAGCCCGCGCCGGCCTGCTGCTTGGTCAACCGCTGCCTGGGGCAAAGGCCTGGCGTGGGGGCAGCTTCCCACCTCATCCTCACACACAGCGCAGCACCCAAGGGCCAGGCACCCCACTCCGGCCGGACCCAGGGGTGCCCAGCAGCGCACATCTGACACTCCAAGGCGCGCGCACACACTCACATACATGTACACACACTCACATACACATACACACCCCCAAGCACCTTGAACCCATAAATGCAACTGTCATCCAAAGACAATTGCGGGGGGTGGGGGTGAACAGGGCCATAGGACAAGGGTGATACACAAAAAGGGTTAAAGGAAAGAAAAGGATGAGACGGGAAATCGTGCAAGTGCCCACGAGGGGGTGGGGGCTGGGGCATGGGACAGGGCAGATACTCAAATCCCAGCTAACCAGTCATCGGCATTAATTACCAAAAAATGAAGAAATACAAAACACAGAGAAGACAAAACACACATATACCTAAAAAAAAAAAAGCAGATCACAGAAAGCCAAGCATATTCTCTCTCTCTCTCTCTCTCTCTCTCTCTCTCTCTCTCACACACACACACACGCACACACGCACACACACACGCACACA
Organism: Galeopterus variegatus; assembly: GCF_000696425.1. Lineage (NCBI taxonomy): Eukaryota > Metazoa > Chordata > Mammalia > Dermoptera > Cynocephalidae > Galeopterus > Galeopterus variegatus. The sequence goes on along the minus strand of NW_007726950.1, from coordinate 255,886 downwards.
CGCACACACAGCATCATGTATCTCTCTCTCCGATCATACAGGGCTAGGTATCAGGGGAATGGACTGTGATTTGGGGGAATCACGTCCGCCGCAAGAATAAAAAATGGGGCTAGGGAGGGAGGGACCCAAATTCGCCAAACCCTAACTTCACTACAAAAGCTCCCACGAGGGCGGCCACCCCCGCACTCGGGGGTGCCCCCAGAAGGGGGTGGGGAGAAGTCACCGCTCGTCCTGCGTCCTCGCGGGTGTGCCCTGAGCCCCCGGCCGCCCGCGGCGCCCGCCCCCGCCCCGGTGCCTGCGGCGATCCACGCTCCGAAGCAGACCCCGAAAGGAAAAAGCGATACCTCTGTTTCGCACAGAGCCAAACACTGGAAGCACGAGATAGCCGACGTGGACCAGGACCATCCTGGCTCCTCGCGCGGCGGCGGCGGCGGCGGCGGCGGCTGCGCG
>NW_007726950.1:253254-254949 GCF_000696425.1 Galeopterus variegatus | reverse complement strand
CTCTCGACATTCAAAGGCGCTGGGGCCGCAGCTGCCGCCACACAAAGGCGCGCGCAGCCAATGGGAGCGGAGCGCAGCGCGGCGCGGCCTCGCCGGAACCGCGGGGGACAGCGGGGACCGCGGGCGCGCGGGTGGCGGGGGAAGGGAGGGGTGACGGCTGGGACGGAGCGGGCGGCCAATCGCTGCGGCCCGCTGCGGGGCGCGGGGGTAGGAGGGGTTAGCCCCACGGGGCGCGTGAAGCCCAGCGCGGGTCCCTGGCCGCCCGCGGGCTGGAGCGCGCGCTCGTGAAAAGCTCCAGCACACAGACATGGGCGGCGTGCACACGGAACGTGCACACATGGAGAGGGACGTGCACCCAGACATGTGGAGGTGCGTTCATTAGTGCAGAGACAGGCATGAGCACACAAAATGCACACGACCTGGAGGTCCCTGCACACCGCGCACGGGTCACTCGGGGACGTGCGCATGGAGACTGGCGCACGTGCAGAGCCTGACTGCGGGCACAATTAAAGCTGGAATACAAGCAAGCAGCCGCAAACAGGATCTAGGCACTGTCACAGACATGCACACACCGAACGCCTTGTCAACGCAAGACACGTGCCAAGAACGCATTTCCAAAGACACGCAGAGGGAACACACAATGCAGACACAGGTAAGACATGCACACCCCAGGCTCCCTGCCTGTAGGACTGTGATACTGCTCTTGCAGAGCACAAAGATCACAATAATTATTTGCTGAATTGAAAACCACTCATTCACTAAGGTACGCGCATAGTCTATACAGAGACACACTGTCCAGAAAACCCAGGGCCACTCCTCCACCATTTGCTGGCTCTGACACAGGTACACCCAGCCATGTGCACAGACACGCCCACTTACACAGCGGGCAGGCAGATATGTGACACCAGGGCTCCACGACTGCTGCAGATTCACACATGAAGGCAGAGCCACCGTGTCACGTGTGGCCTGTGGCTGGCCATCTGGGTGCAAGCAAGACAGAAGCAAAGAACCTTCACCTCGAAGCCCTGTTGTTAGGCGGTCAGCTAAGACCACGTTCATGAACACTCAGCCAACCTACTATGAAAACTCCCAAGACAACCCTTAGACCAGGCTCACAGACTACACCAAGGCCAGAAAATGGTTGGGGGGCCCATCCACAGGCGGAAATACAGAGGACAACATGTCCTACATTGAGACATGTCAGCAAAACCCAGTGGCACCTTTATTTAATAAGTCTGATATAAAAACTACATGGTAAAATCACAGTATGCCCCCATCTTAGAGATAAGGAAAAGGAGGACGATTCATTTAATACATGTTGTGCTAGAGTCAGGGCACAGGAGGTGATCCAGATCCACCTGAGATCCCAACCCTTGCAGCCCAGAGGGGGCTTCAGAAATGGAAACAGGTCATCACCACAGAGCCTGCTAGGTGCAGAGATGGGTGCAGCAAAGGTGCTGGGGAAGAGGGACACCTCGGAGGGACACCCAGCCCAGTGAGTGTGGGTGGGGGACAGCTGGAGTTGACTACAGGAAAGTGACTTCTAAGACTTCTGAGACTTGAAGAATGAAGAATGGGAGAAGACGGCAAAGGGAAAGCCATAGCCCGGCTTTATGAAGACTGTATTTCAGTGGCAGTGGCAGGGCCGGACCCCAGTGCACATCTTTCTCTCTCACACAAGCACATGATCCCTCA